>NC_056743.1:1271064305-1271364305 GCF_019279795.1 Protopterus annectens
TCTGCAGGATCAGATTGTGTAGCATAGCACATACTGTGAATATATGTGCACATGTGCATGGAGTATACTGCAGGATTCCACCAGATATATCGAGGCACCAGAACCGTGACTTCAGAAGCCCAAACACATGCTCTATGATGTTCTTAGTTTGTGCGTGTGCCTCATATGGCATTCTTCCATGGGTATGTGTGCAGTTCTGATGGGTGTCATCATCCACGGTTCCAGGGCATTGCCAGCATCTCCTAGTAAATGGCCCTGTGGGATGTCCCCCCAGCAAACTACTAGTACAGCTGTGATGTGTGGGAGTCATGACACATTCATGATAATTCCCTGGGCATTGCACATGACTTGGCAGTTGATGGAGTAGTATCCCTTGCACTTCAGGTAGATTCTACCCTGCTCACCAGGTGGTGCCTTGATGTGTACATGAGTGCAATCTATGGCACCCAGTAATTCAGGGTAGTGTGCTACATGGTAGAAGTGTTGCATATTGCTGGTCCTCACCTCAGGGGAAAGGGGAAAAGATATGTGCTCACTGGCATGTGGGAGCATAGCATCCATGAACTGGTGGAGTATCCTAGATGCAGATGCTTGTGACACCCCCATCATATCCCCAGTTGGTCTTTGAAATGTACCTGTAGATAGTATCCTAAGGGCTACACATGCCTTAGTTTCCACTAGGATGGGTTCCCCTCTGTTAGCTCTGGCTCTGAGTTGAGGGTGGCAGAGCTCACTGAGTTCCTGTAATATGTCCCTGTCCACCCTGTAGTGCTGTACAATCTCCAACTCATGTAGCTCCTGGAAGGTTACCCTGGACCTGAGCACTCTTCTCTTTCTTGGCCTAGGCCTATTGTCAACTGCACCAGCAGCACTGATGTCAGCATCTAGCACATACAGATGTAGAACAGCTGCAGCAGCCCCTAGCATTATCTCAGTTAAAATTTTCAAGTCTGTACTCCAATGGTTCAGAGTACTAAGGATAAATCAGAATTAAGGGTGTATGCATGCTTTATAAAGTTCTGGTGTAAGTCCACCATTTTGGGATTGGCTAATTATGATGCAGTTCACCTGCTGAGGATATAATTGACATGATTTAAAGGCTGTACTTTAGTGCTCGGTGTGGCGCTATGTGCAGCATCACTCAGCATAGCTTACACAAAACTGCATATTATTAATTGAATATATCCAGTTTCCATTGTAGCTGGCTACGTCATGACGGGGATGTGAGTGGTCTGATCACTCGAACATGCTAAGTTACATCTAAACTGGAAGCAGCGCACTGTGCAAATATGCACACTGAGCACAAAATATCCTAAAAGTGACATGACACCCCCTTGATGTCATCCACATCCAGTGGGAATATAAACACTGTGTAGAAGCCTACACAAAATGGATATGGGTACACGGTTGCTCTCTTTAGCAATTCAACACATCCATGGCATTTATCCCTCATCTGCATAATATTCATGTTGACAGCGTGAAAACTACACATTTGTAAGCAGGGTAACAGCATGAATGCACGATTGTATAGACCCAATGCAAGGTCTTACAGTATATTTGTCTAGAGTACATTATGAGTGTTATTTTACAAATGTTTATTTTATTTTTATGTTAAGCTTGTTTGCGGAATGTGGCGCATAGTGCAAACATGCAGAAATTAAAAAAGATATATTAATTTCACATAATCCCTGCTGTTTTCAGACATCCACAATGTATGTTTTGAACATTTATGTATGTGATCTTATGTCCATATTTGTGGACTTTTGCATCCCCTTCTTTCAGTGTAAGCTTTTGAACACAGAAAATTTCCACATATACTACTAACATTGACACAGAGTCTACACAGATGCATTATGACTTCTTGGATTGCGTCACCTGGTTAACCTGCATAAAATCTAGCTGATTAAGGCAAAATTTGCATTGCACAAAAGGTTTTTTAGATGCACGTGCATGTGTGCCGCTACATGGAGTTTACTGAATCTGAAACTGTTCACGCCCATGTAAAAGGTTTGGTGTTCGCTTTGTTGAATTTTCCCCAATGTCTTTATGTTGATTTATGTTGCGACTGTACTAGTACATGTTTTCAGATACACCCAGTTTAAATGAATGACACCCAATAATGACCTTCATAATGTTCCCCAAGTTTTAGAAATCTCAGAGTTAGGCTATACTAAGTAGGGAGGAAGGGGGCAAAGCCCTATGCTTGGTGAGTGTGGGGAACTTTGTCTCCAGTATAATAATCTTTCTGTTGAGTGTTCATTCACATAACTGGGCTTGTCCAACCATAGTTCACCTAAAAGCAAACTGATCACATGAGCAATATGCAGCTATATTGCTTGTCAAGCATAATGCTCACAGACTGAGGAAGGATATTTCAATGACTGCAGGACACAAGCCATATATCAGACCCTATCTCTACTGCTGCAGTCATATGTAACACCTTTCCAAGCTAATAGCACTGTTAGCAACTTAGTAGTGTCTACAGTTTTATACCTACACAAAAATACATCTTATATATCTATATATTTATAGCCATATATCTGTATTTGGCAATCCCATCTGCTTTCACTAAATTGGAGCCAATGTAGTCACTGAACAGTAATCCTGATTCATTAAAAATAAGTTATGTACGCACCATAACGTTCCATTTGTATTGTCAATTTTTTTCATCTCTCCTCACAAATGGGTTATGGATCTGATCATCAGGTCTGCCTCAGCCGTTACTAAACTTGTGGCAACCAAAAAAGCTCTTGGATAGATCCCCTTACCCACAATGTCTCTCTCCACATTCCCTCAGATCTTGTTTGCAGTAATTCACACTACCAAGAAACACAGTAATAAAACCAAAAACATGAAAGATGGTTGAAGAGACCAGTTCTGTAGTGATAAGGATAAACAACATATATAATACAGAAGCTTCTTGTTCAACTAAGGCTGGGGGTTACAGGGAGGGGATGTGAGGACAGATGAAAACATTTGATAATATAGATGGAATGTTATGGTGAGTACATAACTTCTTTATCTGATATTGTCAATTTTTTCATCTCATTCTCACAAATGGGGCAGAGTCCCCAGTTTCTTTTATCCTGGGTGGACTCAAAGGAGGATGTTCCTCAAAACCATAGAGCCAAAAGAGGCCCATCCCAGGGAGCCAAGTCCAACTTGTAGTGGGGCATAAAGGTATGATGGTTAGACTAAGTGGTCACTGCACAAATGTCTTTCATGGAAGCTTTAGTTTGTAAAACAGCAGACAAGGCCATGACCCTAGTGGAAGAAGCCTGAACAGGCTTGGGAAGATTTATACACTTTGAGGTGTAAACAAAGGAAATGCATTCGGAAAGCTATCTAGATAAGGTAACCTTGGAGACCGGTAAACTTTTCTTAGGGCCTGCAATAGCAATGAACAACTGGTTTGTTTTGCGAAACTCTTTGGTTTTATGTAGGTAGAATCGTAATTGTCTTTGCACATCCAGCAAGTGTAGAATATATTCACCTTTGTTGCTGAAGTTAGGGAAGAAGACAGAGAAAATGGATGGTTTGAGAAATAAATTTGGGAAGAAAAAAGGGGTTGATACACAGGGAGACTCTGTCTTTGTAGAAAATCAAATATGGAGATTGAAAACGTAAAGCTTGGATCTCTGAAATTCTTCTTGCAGATACAATTGCCACTAGAAATATAGCTTTCCAGGAGAGAAACTTAATATCACAGGACGCTGCAGGTTCAAATGGTGGTTGAATAATAGAACGTACCACTGAATTGACATCACATGGGGGAGAGGGATCCCTGTGCGGTGGTCTTAACAATAGTCCCTTTTAAAAAGGCTTTACAAAGTTTGTGGGAAATTAGCAACATGTTATCTTCTCCAACATGAAAAACTGAAATAACCACTAATTGAACTATAACCACAGAGGCAGATGCTCTATCATTAAAAAGCTGAGCCAGAAAATCTAAGACAAAGAGAACAGGGGCTCTAATAGGATTGACATTACACTGTTGCACCCAAATTACAAATTTCTTCCATTTACTTTTGTAAAGTTTTTGATTGGATAATTTATGAGATGATAAAATATGTCTGACTAGTGGGGAGAGCATGGGTTGTCTGGCAATTAATGGAACTGAAGAAACCAAGCTGTCAGCTTGAGATTGTGAAGATTTAGATGAGTCATTTTTGTCAGAAGTGACAGCAGTTCTGGAAAGCTTTTCAGAATCCAGGGCTTCTTCTGAAGACAAGGCCAGAAAAAGGGAAGCCAAATTTGGCAAAACCAGAATGGGGCAATGAGGATTACTGTTCTGTTCAACCTGTGTGCTTTCTGAATGAATTTTGGGATTACAGGGAATGGGGGAAAGGTGTAAAGTAGACTAGGGGTCCAATTGTGAGTGAGAGCATCCCTCGAGGACTCCCCCTGTAGGGGAATCAGGGCAAAGTAGTTGCTGGACTTGTTTAGTGGTGAAGCAAAAAGGTTGCAGCAAAACTGGCCCCATCTGCGGAAAATGTCTTCCACTACCTTTTGGTTGAGGGACCACTCATGAGGCATGAGAATGGATCTGCTCAACTTGTTTGCTATCACACTAGGCTTCACCAGAATGTGCATTGCTATGAGGAAGTGGTTTGATGAGATCACCCATTGCCAAACTCTGAGGGCTTCTTGACATAGAGGGTAAGATCTGGTTCCCCCTTACTTGTTTATGCACCAGACCACTGACATGTTGTCTATTGGACTGCAACTGTTCCCAGAGGAAGAATAGCATGGAATGCTTGCAATGCCAGAAGCAATGCTCTCACCTCCAGAACACTGATGTGCAGATTCACCTCGTCTGCAGACCAGGTTCCTTGGACCTTCCTCTCCAGATAATGACCCCCCCACCCTATCTGGGAGGCATCCATGGTTACTGTGGCCTGCAGCTGTTGGGGAACAAAGGTTTGACCTTGTAACAATTGCTCTGACTACATCCATTTTAAGAGGGATCTTTTGCATGTGTTTGTTATCAGAATCTGGTGAGACATGGAATGATGAATAATCAACAACTGGGAGGCTAAAAGCCACTGTAACATCCTCATGTGGAATCTGCCTAACGGGACTAACACTGTGACCGCAGCTATCAATCCTAAAGCTTGAAGAACATGACAAGCAGCTGCCTTCACATTTCGAAGCAAACCTGTTAATTTGTCCCTGATTGTTAATACTCTTGATGTTGAAAGTCTGGAGATCATCTGAGTAGTGCCCAAAACTGGTCCAATGGTTTACAAGGCTTGTACAGGTTCCAGATGTGATTTTGGTGGTTTTGAAGGTTGGGCTTTGGGCTGGCAACTCAGCACTGTAAAAATCCACTGCCAATCAGTGGATCAGAGTTCCGCTGTGGCAACCTCTAACTGGGAAAAGCCGAAAGACATTACTATTGTGATACCTAATTCTGTACAAATTTGAAGAACTGAGTCCCATGCGTTTAACAGTAGATGCCTGGTCGGGGCAGAGATAAGCCAATCGTCTTAGATAAGGAAACACCCACAATCCTTGTTGTCTCAGGTGAGCAGCAACCACTGACATACATTTGGTGAACACCCAAGGGGCTGTTGTGAGACCAAAGGGCAGTGCTCTGAACTTGAAATGACGGGCTCCCAAATGGAAATGTTGGTATCTTCTGGAGCACCTGTCTATCTTTATATGGTTGTACGTATCCTGAAAATCTACTGAGCACATCCAATTGTCCTTCCCCAGGAATGGAACTATGGACTGAACCGTAACCATTCAGAACTTGCTGTGTCAAACTGACTTGTTTAGTTTTCTGAGATCTAGAATCAGTCTCCAGTCCCCTGTTTTCTTTGGAACTAAAAAGAACCTTGAGTAAACTCTTGGATGGCTCTTTTTTTTAGCAGTTTTGGAATCTGAACAACTGCCTGCTCCCTTTGACTGGGTGAACTTCTGGGATTCTGTTGATAAGTGGAGGTGATTGATTGAAGGGGATCTGATAACCTCTGGATATAATCCTCTGCACCCACAGATAAGAAGTTATGTTTTGCCAGGCTCTCCAGTGCAGGGATAGTCAACCCCCGATTACCTCCAGAGGTGGAAAGTTGGGCCTCCTTTCAAGAGGGCTGGAAGGGTTTCCCAAAAAAGGGTTTTTGGGAACCCCAATTTTGCAGGCCTCCTCTGCCGCTAGGGTGGCGTCCTCCATTATTATTATTCCCCCTTCTGACTCTGGGGGAAAAATCTCCATGTGTGCTCTGTAAGAACTCTGAGATTTCTTGAACTACATATTTCTGCTTCCTCTTTGACCTTTTGAACAGGGTCTCTGGGGTGCGAAAAAATGTATGCCCACAGCAGAAAAGACTCTTACCTTCCTTCTCACAGCTGGAAAGGGTATCTTTAACTTTAGATCAAAAAATAGAAGAACTATCAAATGGAGCATTGACAAAGTAAGAGTTAAAGTGTTCTGCAAAGTTGCATAGGCACATCCAGTGATGTCTCCTAATGGAGATGCCGGAACCCGCCACTCTAGTCATCCCTTCAGCTATATGTGCAATAAGCCTCATAGAAGAACCAGCTATAGAATGTAGGGTCGCTAGCTGGGAAGCTACCTTTTGCCATACCCCCTCAGCTACTGCTCCTTCCAGGGTGTCTGATAACTCCTTAATCAGATCCCATTGTAACCTAATAAAATGGGAAAGATAGTTCAGCGATCGCAATGCAAATGTTGCTTTAGAGAAAACACGTTTCCCACATCTATCCATTGTCCTAGAATCTTTATTCAGAGGGAAGATAGTAGAGCTCTCCTCCAAGAATTACTTTTTGGTAGCTGCCACCATGACCATGGCATCTACTGCAACACCCTTAGCCCAGAAGGCTTTATCAGATGGAGATGTAATTATCTTGTTTGGGCTCCAGGGAATAGGCTCAATGGAATCTGGGGTCTCTCATGCCCACCAAGAGATCATACCTATGAGAAAGATGGGTGAGAAGCAAAATCTGCCAGGTACACCAGCTCCTCAGGAGAAGAATTACTGGACTGCCAATTGCTTCTCTATTTCAGTATTTTCTAGAATCTCCCTAAAGGATATGTCCTCAGGAGGTAACCATGGGGATCCTTCTCCTTTATCTAGGTCAGTGTCTTCAGGGGCAGACTCCTCGGTGGAGTCCAAATGTTTCCTCTTACAAAGTCTCTTCCAAGGAACCTCCTCAGTGGGAGACTCTGGGGAGGTATCTGGAGAGACACCTCACTGGGTATTGTGGTGCTTGAGGTCTTACTGTCCCAGTAGAGCGACCTGGTTGGAAGAGGTATGCAGGGAATGCAGACTGGACTGAGTATCTGATGCAGTGACAGCTGTCACCCTCTCCAAGGCCCCAAAGGCTGACTGCTTCTGAGTGAAAGAGGACCTCGGCCCAACAAGACATGCTTGCGAGACAAAGCCTCTTCCAACCCTGAAGACAGCTCACTCTGGGTAGAAGCCAGAGCCGAGCTCACCTGCGCAAAAGCCCCAAGATGCATCCAATGCTCTGACAACCTGGGACTCAAAAGCTCTTGAGAACTGCAAGGGTTACTATGGCTCTGAGAGCTCTCTGGCTCTGAGAAAGCTGAAGAGCTCAGAGGAAAGGCCTGATCAGAAGATGTCCTTGGATCTGACCTAAAGGGTACTGGGCATATCGGATCTGAGGGCTCTGAAACTTGCTCTGAAGTTAGAAGAGGATCCAGAGGGGGAGTAGTAGACTTAAGAAGTGCTGGAACCAAGTGGGTCAGGGTTGAGGGTGACTTAGCTATGTCCTACACCCACAGAATTTTCTGCACCAAATGCTCCATGTCATCCTCAGTAAGGCTCCTGGTTGAACGAGAAGAGGAGCTAGATGGGGATTTCGGCCTGGACAGAAAAGGTGATGCCACTGTGGAAGGAACAGGATGAAATGTTGGAGAGTAACTAGTTCATGGGAGAGTTGTAATTGGTTTAAATGGGCTCTTCTTTGGATCCAGTACCAACAAAGCCCATCCTTACTAGATGGTTCTGGAGCTGAAGATACCAGATCCAGCTTGGTAGTAGCCGGCACCGATGGCCCAGACTGGTCTTTTTCAGTATGTTTAAAAGTTTTGGTCTTTGGTTCCAAAGTATCTGACAGAGCCAAGGAAGCTCTCTTCTTGACCTTATCACTAGATTTCGCAGAAAGGGAAGAAGCTAGACTAGACTGAGAAGCAAAAGCTGCACAAAAAACCAAAAAGTTCGTAGGAAGATCACCAGCTCAGTCTTACTCAAACACAAACCGAAAATAGTACAAAACAAGTGATGTTCACAAAAATGTTCCTTCGCTCATCATTAATGGATGAAAAACGTAGTAAACCAGCACAGAGACGTTATAAACTGGAACAAAACCTCTTTTATTCACAGATAAAACCACCGCTTTCGCCTGAGAATCCCAGGCTTTTTCAAGGTGCATAAAGAATGTAGCCATTCTGTTTTATATAAATCTCTTAATTGGCAAAATTGATTAATTGAACTCATTAATTCATTAGTTAAAGAATCAAATTGCTGCCCATAGCAAGAAAATAATACTTAAAGTGCAACAGTGCTTTAAAATGTACATAGAAATTTGTAACATTAAAAAATATATACTATATCATAAGTACATGTATTAAATGCAAACAAGGTAAGATATGCTTTCAAGTATATTTTAAAAATACTTTAAAAAGTGCTGAGCTGGTGATCTTCCTACGAACTTTTTGTTTTTTTGTGCAGCTTTTGCTTCTTGGTTTCTATGGCGGAAGACCTGTCTTGCTTGGAACTTCTCAACACACCTAACGCTTTGCGGGAGGAGCTTGATGAAGCTCCCGTTACGCGTAAGGAGTTTAACCAGGTTCTAACGCTCCTTACGCAAATCAGTAACTTTCTTTTATCACAAAGCAGTAGTAATGGTTCCTCGATTCCCTGTAATCAGCAGCAAGGAGCACGTAGTAAGCGGGGATTTTCATCCGCAAAAGAGCCGAATGGCGTGTGTGCACCGAGGGATACAGTAACAACGGATAATCAAAATTCTTATGCACATGAAGGAAATGTTTCTGACAGGCATGGACTGAGTGATGAACTCCCTGATAGGGAGTTCAACTTCAAAGCGTAGACGGAATACCAACCAATTTTTAAGCAAGGTACTGTTGACAACAATATCGAACAACTTGACAATGAGTTTGATACATTTAACAAAAAGTTATACGCTTATAAAAACTGCCAACTTGAAATCAATTATTTAAGAGAATGTGTGAAGGTACAAAGAGTCCCTAAAGGACTCAGGTGTTACAAATTTCCAAGTAACGCCATTGCAGGTTCTGTTTTACATTCACAATTAATTGAATTGTTTAACCGCACAGGTCTTGAAATGTTAGAGTTTATGATACAGGATTATCAAACCAAATGCAATACTATTTTAAATGATTTGACTGTACTTAATGAAAATATTGTGAAGCACAAAAATTTCCTAAGGCATAAAAAGAAGTATGATGATGTTTTTAAAGAGATTGATCAACATTGTTACAAAGTGTTGGACAGAAAAGCCAGGAAATTAGATCAAGATTTAGTAGAATACAGGGAGGGCAGGGCATATCCTTTTTTTAATAAACAGAAACAGGTTAACATGAATTCTGAAGGCTTTGATGGCAACATTAATAAACAACATTTTCTCAGTACACCTAACATGGAACCGCTTCGCCAAAGTGAAAGGTTAGCACAAAAGGGGGGTAATATTCCTCCGCAGGTTTTTCAATTACCCCAGGGCAGACCGATGGGGAGGAGCAACAGCAACTCACACCAGCAGAACTGGGGGAGAGTACGCAATTGATAGAAATACCTGAAGATTTTAATTTTGAGATAATTAACTTTTCAAATCCAAGTACTAACCAAATAGTAGTGACATGTAATAATTTTAGTATTTACAACTTCACTAACTTACCTGTCAGCCCTGATTTTTTTGAATTGTTCACGAAGGGTTTACACTATATACCCTCGAGGCCATCTTATTTGCCTAAACTTCTCATTGAGTTAAAACTCTTTGTCAGGAATTTAAACCTCTCCCTATATTTCAAAGGTCAGGAAGCTCCCTATATTTCAAAGGTCAGGAAGCTCCATCTAATGATATAGGCAGACGTAGTACATTTAATCCTCCTACTTACCCTGGACTTAAAATGTTTGAAGAATTGTTAGAAAAATCCTTTAGAAGAGATCTAGGGGGATACCATCAGCATTCTTCACCTAATTTTGATAAACACTTGCAAGACACTGTTGAATTGTTGAGGAAAGAAAAAATCAGGGTAATGAAGCCTGACAAAGGGGGAGGGGTGGTCCTAATGAATTTTTTTGATTATGAAAATGCTATGCATAATGTATTGCAGGACACAGAAACATACGAGCAGGTGTCAAGGAATGAACTGAATGTTGCATATTCTAGAATAAGATACACTTTGAGTGACCACCTTCTCCAAGGGGCTATAAATGAAAGTTTGTTTAATTACTTAAATGTTTCTAATCCAAAAATCCCGATTTTGTTTGGTATACTCAAGGTCCACAAAGGTATCTCACCCCTCAGTTTCAGACCAATTGTGGCCGGGGCGGGGGGCATTACTGAACCTTTGGGCAGATTTGTGGAGCACAATTTGAAACATTTTATTTCTCAACTTCCACATGTTTGTAAGGACTCTTGGGAATTTTTGGCCAGTCTTCCTGTTGGTATTAGTAACCCTGACACACTCATGATTACTATAGATGTTATAGAATTATTTCCCAGCATACCACACTCCAAGGGTATAGAATGGTTCACTGAAGTGTTGGCTAAAGAATCGGGCTTAAGTAACAGCTTGGTCAACCTTTTGGCTGAGTTTATGCATATTATTTTGCATAACAACTTTATATACTTCAGTGGTGAGCTCTTTAGGCAAAACAAAGGTGTAGCCATGGGCTCTCCATGTGCATCTTCGTATGCGAACATCATTTTACACAAGTGGGAACAAAAATACATCCATTCCTCAAGATGGAAAGAATTCATTATATTCTACAAACGTTACCTGGACGACATTTGTATTTTATGGCAGGGAACGAAAGAGAATTTTTTAGAATTCTTTGACTACATCAGCTGTACAACAGAATTTTTATCATTTACGTATGAGCTTAGTGAAGATTCTTTACACTATTTAGATGTATTGTTAATGAAAGATAAGGAGACACAACAGTTTCAAACTCAGGTATTTAGAAAGAATACATTTTCTAATGCCTTTTTGCACTATGATAGCTCCCATCCTTTTTACATTAAGAAAGGAATAATTAGAGGCCAATTAATACGAGGCTCTAGGATGTGTAGTTCCCTCGATTTGTTCTTGAAAGAAGCAAGTTTTTTGACCACCATGTTTAAGGAGAGAGGCTACCTACCCAACCTTATTAGTTCTCTGATCCTGGAAATTAAAGAAAAAAGGGACTCTATGTATCCCCCACTTTTAGCCAAAGGGCTTCCTTTACCTACGGGTAATGGATCTAAGCAGGACGACAAACTTAGGAGTTTTTCTTACACGTATACTGGTGATGCAAAGCTTATAGAAGACACCATGAGTTTTTATTGGCCTATTTTAACATCCCAGGATGACATTAAACCTTACATTCCTGAAAGAATACATTTTGTCAGAAAACGTGACATTAATTTAAAAGGAATGTTTGAGCAAATTCCTAAACCAATGTTTTCTGATGATAACAATTGTTCTAGTAGAAAATATGGTTCATTTAAGTGTGGAAGGTGTAATCAATGCAAACATATGTTGAATGACGACCACATTTTTATCCCTTCCAGAAATTGTACACTTAGATCGCATGCCCATTACACATGCAATTCATCTGGAGTAGTGTATTTGGGTACTTGTTTGTCCTGCCATGGTTTCTATATAGGCAAAATGGTGAGAAAGCTCAAGAAAAGGATATATGAGCATTTTTATGAAATTGAAAAAAGAATGGACAACAATGCTTTTTTTAAACACTCCCTAGTTTGCACCAACATGTTAATAAGATTTTTTGTATTAGAACGAGTCCAGCAGGATCCAAGAGGTGGGGATTGGGAAACGTATTTGGAAAGTAGAGAGTTAACATGGCAACTTAAACTGGATGCCACCAGGCATCCGGGTATGAACGATACCATTAGTTTAAAGAGCCTACTTAAAATGAGGAGAAACAGATTGTAATTAAATTTTTATTTTATTTTATATGTGGATTCATAAAATCTAAGTCATGATGCTGAGTTTTAAGGTTAAGGGGAAAGACAGTTCAAGCATTATTACACTATAGACAGGTTTAAGTAACATTTTGAAAGGGCACGCTTTTAATGTCTAAGAAGCTAGACTAGACTGAGCTGACTTTGATTTTGAAGTGAACGGCTTAACTGAAGTAGCAGAAATGGTCTCTTCAAAAGCTGAGGGAAGCATCTGTTTCATGATAAGCTTGTTTCTTCTTTCAGCCAATGCTCGGTGGTTGAAAGAATGGTATATGGAGCAGTTCTCATGTAAGTGGAGAGGCCCTAAGCAGTAAATGCACAAAGAGTGTGAATTGCTAAATGGGAATTTATGCCTACATTTTGTTCACATTAACTGAAGCCAGGCACAGGAAAAAGAAATAGAAACAAAATACCTTTTTTTTTAAGACCGAGAAAGGACGAGAAAGGAAGAACTACTAATGATAGTAGTTAAGGTTACCTAAAAGGTATAGGAGGGAAGGGAAGTACCATAACAAAAAACAGTTACAGAGATGGCAGGAGAGACGAAGAGAGATAGAGAGAAGTAACCTAATAAAAAAGCAGTTACTAACAGAAAGGTGAAGCTCTAAGCACAAGGGGAGAAAAAAGATTAAATATGAAAATTGAAAGGCTACAAAATATAAGAAAAAGACAGTAATTTAAGCAATATGACCAACAATCCAAGAGCTCAATGGAAGGACCATGGCTTCGAGAAGCAGCAAACGAAATCTGAGAGAACAGAGAGAGATGCATTGTGGGTAAGGGGCGCTATCCAAGTGCTTCATTGGTTGCCAAAATCTTAGTAAGGGCCAAGTTGGATCCGATGATCAGATCCGTAACCCATTTGTGAAGGTGAGATGAAAAAAAATTGACAATATCAGATCAGTAATTTATTTCAGGTTGTTAGAACTAGCTCAATTGCTTATCTTGTTGGTGGATGAAGATGTTTTTTGTTGTGTTACTGAAACCCAAGCTCCCAGAAGAATTTACATTTCAATTCAATGATTCTCAAATAATTACAGAATTAGAAACTGTTGATTTAATCAGAACTAAAATAAATGGGAAATTATAGCAAGAAATGTGTTCTGAACAGCATTTTGAATTATGCCTGCAGTTTTTAGCAAATCATTCTGAAATAGCACTTTACTTGTGAGGTGTTCTTACTGACATCTGTCCTGATTTGTTTATTCCCACAGACTGCTGAAGCAATGGAATATGTGGCAGGTTTCACTGTTGCTCTTGATGTCAGTGCCAGGGACTGGCTGACCAAAACAAGTAATGGGAACCAGTGGCTTCTGGGAAAATCGTTTGACACATTTTGTCCTCTGGGTCCAGCCCTTGTAACAAAAGATAGCCTATCAGGTATTTTATATCAATAAATCTGTCTGTACCTAAGTAGTACTTTTGTAATTTCTGTCTTTCACACCTTACATTGTTTTTCACATCAGTTCATGAATGAAGATGTGAATGCAAACACAAGAACCAGTGAAAATATACTGGGTAAATGGCACCTCATTTTAAAAGCTCTTCATCAACAGCAGTGCCTACTAAAGGAAATGTCATTAAAGAACTGAAAAGGATACAACTAATGGCAGTCAGATAGAAAACTACTGCACATTTCTACAAAAAGCAGAAGGCAAAAGACAAGTATTATTTCTCCTTTAGGAAAATAACTTGCCACTAGAAACACATCACTAAGTGATTACATGAGTATGAGGAATAAGGTAGACAAGAACCATTTCCATTCAAAGAGGAAGCTTAAAAATATACCAGTTAATATAGAAAAATGGGCAATACATGACTAATGACAGTTCTGTGTGAATGCAATAATACAGTAGGTGTGGGAGACAGAATGACAGCCATTAAAGTGTACAAATGAGTTAATAAAGCAGTCGCCAAAACAAATGCCTGATGCTCATAGAAAATCTTACATTTTTGATACTACAAATCAGTTCACGTTGTTCTGCAACTGCCATCTACATTATAAATTAAAAGTACTTGAACGTAGGTTGTTTAGCAGATCAATTTGCATGTCATGGGAACCCTGAATGAAGAAAACTGATTACTCTGTCATAAAGGCAGAAAAAGGAGGCAAAACTAAGTCTAAACAAGCATTTTCCATTCTACTATCCCAAGTGCATATGGCAGGAGTCACTCTTGTAAAACTATGTCCATGCAATCTGGTTATTTTTCTTGTTATATGCTCCCTAAGTTCGGCAACAATCCTCTGTACTTCAGTAGGAGATTGCTGCACACTTCCTCTTTGTCTCCTCCCCCAGCACACACACACTCACTTCTTTTTTATGTTCCACTTACTTGACACATCCCATGCTCAACAATAGTACATACTGTCAATATTTTGTTCTCTTTATATTATTTTCTCCATAGTAACATTATATGATGTTATGACAGTGTACAGGTATTCTTCTTGCTTTTTGTATTGACTGAATTCTTGCATCATATCTACTTATGATAGTGTTTGTTTATGCTACATATCATCCTGACTTATACCACTCTACATGCTTGATCTTGCAATTTCAATGTTGTGTTGATATTGACTAAAGTTTATTGTGTATTTGACTGGTTTTCTACCATGTTGTGTCTGAAAATGATCTAAGTGGATCAGTTCTCTACCCTGGTTAACAAACGTTAATAAAATCAGTAAGTAACATATTTGTAAGTTAATTACTTTGGGAGGTGCTATAGTCAGAACCAAGCAAACCAAGCTACTAAGAAGCAAGCTCATTTTGAAACACGAAGCTTAGAACATTTTCTGATTCATCACAGCCCCCAGTGGTCACCTCCCAAGTCCAATATTCTTGGATTCCAGGTAGTACTAAATAAATGAGCTAGTGCGGCTACACTTAATGGTTAGGGAAGACGGGGGGGGGGGGGGGGGGGGCAAAAAGAACATGAAAAAATTCTAACTTCCATTACCCTGCCATATAATTAATATAATTCTATTATTATAATATAATACTTGTATAATAACTGTCTGACAGTTGGCCTAGAGGATTAAGGAGCTATTAGCAAGGTGTTTCCTGTGGTCCAGCAATTGGCTTAAGTGTTGGTGTCATTCAAAGGGGATCCAGTGCCTGTCAGCCTGGGATGACATGCTCGACAAGCCACGATGCTTCGCTAGGGACTGCTTGCACCTGTCACCCCTGGGCTTTCGGATATTGGCAAAGGCTCTTGCTACCCCCATAGTGCCTTTTTTAGGCAAGGCTCAAAAGACAAACCCACCTCCATAGGTATCACAAGGGATAAGAAACTAAGAGTAATTCTACTCAATGCCAGAAGTCTAAACCTCAAGATGCACGCACTCGAAACTCTCCTTAGCATGGAGAACATCAATATCTGTGCAGTAACAGAAACCTGGTTCAAGGCTCCCAAGAGCACCCCAGCACTACCAGGTTATACCTCATACCATGCTTTTCGGCCCCAAAACTTGGACCGAACCATGAAAGGAGGGGGAGTATCAATATTCGTCAAAGATACCCACACCTCCAGGTTGGTGGCACAGCACGAAGCATCAGAGACTATCCGTGTGCAACTAACTGTGGGTAAAACTGCCTTCCAGTTTATAGCCTGCTACAGACCACCCTCCCAAACACAGGAACCCCACTCGGCCTTCCTGAGAATACTGGAAAATATGAAGGTCTCTCCAAACACCATTATATTGGGCGACTTCAACTACCCAAACATAGACTGGGAGCATTACTCTAGCTCCAACACCCTAGCCCAAAGGTTCCTAGAATTTATAAACTCAAATGCTATGGAACAACTTGTTACCACTCCCACAAGAGGGGAAAACATACTGGACCTGATCATCACCAACATGGGGACACTATGCTCCAGACCAGAAGTGTATCCCTCACTGGTAAGATCAGACCATAAACTAATCTCACTGGATAGTCACATCCCGACCCCACCCCCTGCCCAGAAAACCACAGTGAAAAACTTTTCTAAAGCAAATTTCACATGCCTCAAAACCGAGGCGAAATCCTTCAAAGCCCCCGGGCCTGTGGAAAATACGGCCCAGACCGCAGAATCCTTTATAAATGCATTCTATGAACACCTTCAGGAATGCATGGATCATGCAATCCCAAATAAAACCAAGACCCAATCCTCCAAAGGCAGACGTCCTGTCTGGTGGACCCCAGCCATAAACAAACTATACAATAGAAGGAGGAAGCTACTACATGATAGAGCAAATCCCAAAAAGGGAAGGCATCTCTGTTCAGTATTAGCAAAAAACTACGGGCACTCATAAAATCGTCTAAGGCCAGCTTCGAGAGAAAAATTGCACAGGACACTAAGGATAATCACAAGGCTTTCTTTAGTTATGTTAGGAACCTGGGTGGGAATTCCCAGATATGCTCAGAATTAGTCCAAAATGACAAAAAATACACTGAGCCCACAGACATTGCCAACATCCTAGCTGACAGGTTCAGTGCAAACTTCTCCCCCCCCCACCAAAAGGGCAAATATCTATCCCAACAGAGTGCTGCCCCCCTGACATCTCAGATGCTCATGTAAGAGCCGCCCTCTCCAAAGCAAAAAACACAGCATCAGTGGGACCAGATGGTGTCCCGGGCTGCATCCTACATGAACTCCAAGAAGAGCTAAACCCAAACATAAAACTACTGTTCAATCTTAGCCTTACTACAGGATATGTACCCAAAGAGTGGCGTACAGCAACAGTGGTCCCTCTCCACAAAGGTGGTGCCTCAACGGATCCTGGAAACTATCGCCCCATAAGCCTGACTAGCTTGGTCTGCAAAGCTATGGAAAGGATCATCATGGACCTCATAAATAAAGATATTGGGGACCTACAGACACTGGATCCTACCCAGTTTGGCTTTGTTAAGGGCAGATCCTGCCTCTTAAACCTGGTTGATTTTTTGAAGCAGTCACCAAGGCCATTGATGAGGGGAAGGTGGTCCACACAGCCTACCTGGACCTCGCAAAAGCCTTCGATACAATACCCCACTCGGGCATTATAGATAAGCTCACCAGCTTAAATATAAACCCCTATGTCACTAGATGGGTTGCAAACTGGCTCAAGGACAGAACCCACATGGTTAGAATTGCTGGAGCCATGTCAGACTCCAAACCAGTTACCAGTGGCATCCCACAAGGCTCAGTCCTGGGACCTCTCTTGTTCGGTATATATTTCTCTGTGGTACAGGCCAACACGGAAGGACTGTGGCTGACCAAGTTCGCAGATGACTGCAAACTGGGCGCCATAATCAACTCTCCAGCCGAAACAAGCATCCTCCAAAAGGGCCTCATAGAAACAGACAACTGGTGCCAGAGCCATGGCCTCAAGCTAAACGCCAAAAAGTGTATAGTCATCCCCTTTGGCAAAAACAAAGTGCCCACAAATTACCACATAGGTGGTAATCCATTAAGTACAGAAGAAGTCATTAGAGACCTGGGGACCCAAGTTGATAGCAATCTCTCATTTGACAACCACGTGGCCAAAGTGGTTAGAAAAACATTTTATATAGCCCACCTAATCATGAAGGGATTCACATCTAGATCAGGGGAGGTCATCGTGCCTCTTTACTCATTCCTCATAAAGCCCATAATTGAGTACAATGCCCCTTTTGGGATGTACCTTACTAGACACCTGCAGCAACTGGAAAGACCCCAAAAGTACCTCACCAAGAGGATCAAAGGGCTCAAACAGATGCCATATGCTGCCCGGTTAAAGAAACTCCAGCTCTACTCAGTGGCATACCACCTGCTCAGAGGCGATCTGTGCCTGACGTATAAAGCCATGTCCAACCCGGAATTAATGGACATGCTGCACCTCAGAAAATCCAAATCCCATCAAGCTACGTGCTCGAGAGACTTGAACCTCAACACTGAAATAAATAGGACATGCTGGAGGGACAGATTCATAACCCAGAGGCTCCCTTCACTCTGGAATAAAATCTCAGTCCAGGTTAGGCAGAGTCCCACATTGACTCTCTTCAAGATGAATCTTGATGAGTGGATGGGAGATCGTAGGTTTACCCCGGCTATCACTTCTGTGTCACTGTTAGACAGAGGCACAGTATACTAACCTCAAAAAAAGACATAGCAAAATTAATTTAAAATGGGTGGCGAAAGCCAGACACACTCTGGCTAGGCTTATAAATGCCCTAGGGCAGATAGCCTAGTATGAACCTATGAACCTATGGTGCAAGGTTTGATTCCCTCAGCCTCCACTGCCTTACTGTGTGACTCTGAGCAAGTCACTTAACCCGACAGTGCTCCGGGGCTGTCTGAAAAGGTTCATGGAGATCGCGTCGATATCATATTATTGTACGATGTAAATAGCGAACGCTATTTCATCGTACCAATAATATCGAAACAAAAAAAAAAGTTGCTGCTCCGTAAAAAAAAAATAATAAACTTAAACACAAATTTAAGTGGGGGGCTTCGCCCCCGCACCCCCCTGCTTAAATATACCAACTCCGAGATCAGACCACAATGGAGGAAATGGTAAAGTCCCAAAGATGGCCCACCAAATTTTTTCCCTGATAAAAAATTCAATGTTCCGTGACTTCGCTATTTTGCCATTTCACAGTATCGGATCGACTAAATAGCATTCACTATTTAGTCCATTCGATAGGGTCATGTAGATCCTGGAGATCAGTACTCTACCCCAGAAAACAAATAAAAATGAAATAAAACAGCCATTCTCACTTCATATTTACCCTTTGTTCATTCATGGGCTTCTTCCAGGCATATTGTGCACTTGCCCTGTATTACTGGAGTTCCTCACCTGGCTAATTTTCATACCTTGTTACAATCAATGTGTTTCCACAAAACCACATAAAACTGTTGAACTTCTACAATATGCTCAACATAGGTTCATAGTTTCATAGGTAGGTGTTTGGCTATCGGCCCTAGGGCTTATACAAGCCTAGCCATAACAATTCCCTGGCTATTGCTTCCCACAAATATTTACTTTCCTGGACCCCTGTCTAGCAGAGCTACTGATGTGATCCCAGAGTGAATTTCCTTTCTCCCATCCAATCATCAAGGTTCCTCTTGAAGAAGGCCATTGAGGAGCTCTGCCTGACATGTATGGGCAACCTATTCCAGAGTATGGGGAGCCTCTGGGTCAGGAACCTATCCCTCCAGCATGTTCTATCCATCGAGATGACAAGGTTAAGATCCCTGGAGCTTGTGGCTCGGAGGAATTGGGATTTCTTTAAGTGTAGCATGTCCAACACCTCTGGGTTTGACATGGCCTTGTATGTTAGGCAGAGATCAACTCTGAGTAGGCGATATGCGACAAGAGTATAGCTGGAGTTTCTTTAGACGGTCAGCATAAGGCATCTGTTTTAGGCCTGTGATACTTTTTGTGAGGTATTTCTGCGGCCTTTCTAGTTGTTGCTCTTGTGAGGTACATACCAAATGGGGCATTGTATTCTATAATGGGTCAAATGAAGAATGAGTACAGAGGGGCAATGACCTCTTTTTCTGGATGAGAAGACCTTAGTGATGAGGTGTGCCACGTAGAAGGATATTCTAACTGCTGTGGCTATGTGGTTATCAATGGTTAGAACACTGTCCACCTGTGTCCCTAGGTCTCTTCTCACACTTTTGGTGTTTAGTGTACTGCCTCCTATGTGGTAGTTCACAGGTATGTGGTTTATCCCAGAGGGGACAACTATACATTTTTTGGCATTTAGCTCCAGCCCATGGCTCTGGCATCAGGCATCTGTTTTGGTAAGGCCCTTTTGTAGTATATCCATATCAGTTGGGGATTCAATAATGGCTCCCAGCTTGCAGTCATCTGTGAATTTTGTAAGCCAGAGTCCCTTAGTGTTGGCCTTTACTTCAGAGAAGTAGATGCCAAACTAGAGTGGTCCCAGGACAGAACCCTGCAGTACACCACTTGTCACTTGTCTGGAGCTGGATTTGGAGTCAGCTACTTTTACAGTGTGTGTTCTGTCAGTAAGCCAGTTTGCAACCCATCAAGTGATGTAGGGATTAACGCCCAGCTCAGTAACTTTATCTATAATTCCAGAGTGGGGGATAGTGTCAATAGCCTTGGCGAGATCCATGTAGGCTGTGTGAACCACCTTACTCTCATCCACTGCTCTGGATATTGAGTCGAAGAAATCGAGCAGGTTCAGGAGGCAAGATAGGCACTTCACAAACCCAGACTAGGTGGGGTCCAGTGTTTGAAGGTTGCCAATGTCTTTGTTTATAAGTTCCATGATAATACGTTCCATGGCCTTGCAGATCAGGATTGTCAGACTGATGGGACGGTAGTTCCCAGGATCCAACATGGATCCCCCCTTGTGGAGTGGGATGACTGTAGCTGTGCGTCACTCTGTAGGCACAAAGCCTGAGGTGAGGCTATGATTAAACATGACACATAAGTGAAGTGCCAGTTCATTTTGTAGTTCATGCAGTACACAGCCCGGGATGTCGTCTGGTCCCATGGATGCTGTATGCTTGGCTTTGGAGAGTGCGTTGTTTTACCTGAGTGGTCGTGATTACCGGAATTTGGCATTCTTTCGGTATTGAGATGGCCCCTTTAGGGGGTGAAGTTGGCACTGAATCTGTCTACCAGGATATTGGCAATAACCTTGGGATCAGTATATCTAGTGCCATTCTGCTGTAGCTCAGAGCAGATCTGAGTATTGCCATTTAGATTCTTACATAGCTATAAAATGCCTTGTGGTTGTCTTTGGAATCTTTGGCAATTTTGTTTTCGTAACTAGCTTTGGAAGATTTTATGAGGGATCTCAGCTTTCTACTGAGGCTGGTGAGGGAGTTTTTTTCAATCCTGGGTTCTTCCTCTTTTCTACAACAGTTTCTTCCTTCTGTTGTACACCTTGTTTATGGCAGGGGATGACCAAATTGGCTTCCTTTTTTTAGAGGACAGCGTCTGGTTTCTATTTGGGATGGCTCGGTCGGAGTGAGTGTGCTCGTACAGCACCTTAGTGTAGGATTCAGAAGTTAAACTTCCAGTTCCCATCTGCATGGGTGTCATGAAGTTTGTTACTTCTGACTTGAGAAGCATGAAATTGGCTTTGGAGAAGTTTCTTTTACGGGGGATTCCTTAAAGGGGGGTGTGGGTGGGATGTGGATGTCAAGGGTGATTAGCTTATGGTCTGATCTGACCAACGAGGGGGTGACCACTGGTGTGGAGCATCGATCTCCCATGTTGGTAATGACCAGATCTAGAATACTGGTACCCCTGGTGGGAATATGAATTAGGTGCTCTAGGGCATTGGAATTTATGAATTCCAAGAACCGTTGAGCAAAGGTGTTGGTACAGGAGTAGTTTTCCCAGTTAATGGCAGGGTAGTTGAAATCACCTAGTATTAGGGTGTTTGGTTGTATCTTAATATTTTCTAGTATGTTTAGAAAGGTGTAGTGAGAATCATGGGGCATGGTGGGGGATCTGTAATACTAGTAATAATCTCAGGACTCTTCTTACAAATGGTATTGCTCAAACATTACCACACTTATAAGTATTGCAGAAAGTTTATGTTTATTTATTTAATTATTTGTTAAACTGCTTAAGTAGACTAATTCATGCAGATCTTTTTCCAACAGTCTTACAGGTCACAAGGACAAACGTAAGGATTACATACAGGAGTAGTTCAGAGTAGCAGGAACGCATCATATTTGGTTGGTGGGAGGAAATCAAAAAGGCTTAAGGCAACCCACATGGATGTAGGGGGAGCATACAATGTTTGTTCAGCTTTCTACAATGCACTACCTCCAAAAATGTCTCCCTTAGTCCAGACCAAACAATTTCTAGCTTTAAGTTTCTGCTTGTTCTCCTATTTTCTTTGTGACTTGGAACCTGTGATACCCCTGCTGTACTGTTTCTGTTTGTGTTTCCCACTTTCAGACGTGAATAATTTTTCTACGTTCCTCTGCATCCATCCATCCAGTACACCCACCTCTTGCTTTATATGTCCAGGATTATTTTGTTCCTATATATGACTGCAGCAAGCATTCTTTGCCTTACCATTGAACTGGTAACATTGTGTCACAAGTTTTTGTGATTGTTAACTCACCTCTCAACACAGTATCTTTTTTTTTTATTATTATTATTATTATTATTATTATTACTGTTTATGTCAATTAGTGATTGTTTTCATACAGTCTGAGACTGGCTATTCCAATCCTTATAGAATTAGTTTTTATAACTATTTGCAACCGTGATCTAGTCATAAACTCCATGTCAGCAAAGGAAGCAAAAGAAACACAGTACTTCTCTATCAGTCTTAAAATTAAGCCTAGTGCTATTACCTTCCAGCAGAGTAATTGGGAGTGTTGCAAAAAATCAAATGGTTAATCACATTGTTTTGGGTTAAAAGCTCTGAGCACTGTCAAACAGCAAGTGATCCCTGTAGAACAGGAACAGCTAGCACACAGAATCATACAAGAAGCATGAAGCTGCAGTTACTAATAATACTGGACTGGCCACTAGTGCAGTGCATAATGGGAGATATTGTCCACTCCACTAACAAGACTTGTAACTGCTATGGCGGAAAGATTGCTAGTCGGAAAATGCCTTGCATTTTGCTGTAGTGTCTCTCAAGCAAATCTCTGGGCTACATAATGACCCTGTTATAGCCAAGTACAGGGCCCCCTCAGGAAGCAAGGTCCTATTGGGCTAAACAGTTCCAAATAGCCTAAGACCGGCCGTGTAGGTGGGAAAGTGCCAGTGTCTCATTTTACTCCATTATCCCACATTTGTATCTTAGTTGTTATTGGTGCATGATCTGAAATAATTATTGGATGTGTGGCAAAGCTTTCAATTAATGCATATGCTCTTATGAAGTATAATTTCTGTCTAGTCTAGCCCACTTATTGTACACTGGGGAACGATATGTAAATTCTCTCTTAAGTTCCTGCTACTGAATTTATGTCTTCCATACCAAATATTTTCATAAATTTCTTCAGAAATCTACCCGTTTTGTTATATTTTCCCTTCTAGGTCCCCCAGATACATCCCCACTGTTGCAAATCAAGTTCCAGTCCTAACCTATAAGTAATATTTCCTGCTGAAAGCTGATTATTTCTCAAAAACAATTCTTAGTAGTTTTAGTTGGAATACAAATAGATGCCAACATAATCCTCCTCCCTTGCCAATAGCCCCTTACAATCTCAATTGTACCATTATTATCTTTTTTCCTCTTCTATCACTATTGGAGCCTTTCTAGCAATTAGTATAAGTATTCCCTTTTCCTTTGTCTCTGATATTTTGCTGAATATCCATCCTGAAATCTTTTCTTTATCAAAGTCACATACTTCTTTTCAAATGTCTCTCTTACCTTTTTGTCTATACCTGTGAGGCTGTTCATGTTCCAAAATAATATGGGTAGAGTAGCCATTATGATAAGAAGTTATTATTCTCAGTTTTCATATATTACTGCTTTTTAAATGTCTATTTCCAGATTTTGTGTTACATGTACCCACTAATGTTTGCAGGTTGATCCTTTATACGGTTGTTTCCTATCTCCATTTGAACCTATGTCACATTTTGCAAGACATTTTCCTTTAATGAAAACCCTCAAACAAAAAGAGATACAGCCAGAGCAGTCCCACAACCTGTTAATTTAAAGCAAGCACACAAAACTATGTGCATGTTAAGTTCAACTCTCCTGATGAGAGCAATTGTCCCAAATCAACAGCTTCACCCCAGGCAGGTCTTAACTAGCCTAAAATTAAGGTTATCCATGTTAAGGTTCATGTTATAGCCTGTGATCCTATTGACACTAATTGCTCTCTATTCTTGTCTTAACTTTATTACCCTTCCAGATGTGAAAAACGTGTATGCTTTCAAAAAACATTAACTTTTACCCTTACGAAAAAAGGCACTGGCTGTCTTTAAATAAAACTAATTATACAATGTTCTAATAAATGTTTGAAGAATTTAGGGACCAGAAAAGCTGCTACCTCTCATTAATGTCCAATAATTTCTAACTATTTTACTAAGCTGTTTTGCCTTGTACCTTTAAATTGTGTGTTTCTCTCAGCAAACAGTGTCCAGATGTCTTGGGATTTATTGCCTTCATCTGTAGTCATCTTGTTTCCATTGAAACATAAGAACAGAATGTATAGCTGCCCTCAGCTACTCACATTGAATGTTTATTTGCTAAAACTATTCATTACATACACAGAGGTCTTTTGTTTTTAAAGCCCACTCACACAAAAAAAATGTTATTAGATTAAGTCAACAGCATTAATCCAGATATTCACCTATTCAAAAGTAAAAGAAAATATCTTAACTGCCCATATAGTACAATGTATGACTGTCTGTGTTGTAAGTGATGGTTTAATAAAGATGCTTCTTGTTCCAAAAAAGACAGGAATTAAATAACTTATGTAATGTTGCTTAGATTGTATGATGTATAGCAATATGTGTGAAGTATAATGTTTGTAAACATGAACTTGTTAATACAGTTTGATTACTTTTATATAAATATAAATGCGCCTTTATTACAAGTGATAATTCAATAAAGGTGTTAAAAAACTATATATATAGTGCACTTTTGCAACCTATCCCTCACCCCAACAACCCCAAAATTACAGCCTATTAACTTAAACATGTTTTTGTCTGGACTTTTTTCTCTTTTTCATTGTAATGTCTACATTTTCTTAAAACTAACAAATAAAAAAGTGCTTGTTTACTTCAGAATCTTTCTCTCATACAGCAATTAGTGAAAATACTTTACTATATAACATGCAATTTAAATCATGAAATGTTTTGTACAAATACTGTTAATAACAAAAATTGTTTTACTTAGTTACTTTTTATTTTTTTTCCTTTTAGAGTCCTTCCAAACATTAGTGATAAGAAGTAGAGTGTATGCCTTTCAGTCCCTCCCACAAGTTTAATAAAGTCAACAAAAGTCCAATCTCCCTCAGACACTTTTTATTGTAAGCCATATTTCACAAAAGTGATTTATGCTTTATAGTCTTACATTTATTCAGTAATTTCAATGTTGTTGGTCTTCTTCCTCTTCATCTCCCTCTCCCAATCCCGGACTCTGATTCGAGTCCAAGGTACTCACAATTTTTCTAGTCAACTCCTGTGCATTTTTCTGTCTCTCAAGCATTTGCATTTAAAACACTGAAAAAGGTTTCACTGGCAAAGTCCCTCTATCAGCTTTATCATCAGAAGAATGAGAAGCAGATTCTGTTTGAAGGCTCACTTTTTATTGGACAAACTTTTGTATTTCCTCCTTAGCCTATTCTGCATCAAAAAAGGACTTTGATCCACCAGGAAAAATATTCTGAAGACAGTTGGCTACAGCAACTTGAATCTCACACCTGCCATTCGCCACTCCCTGATTGCTAGGATAAATTTGCTTGTCTTTTGCCTGGAGTACAGTGAATAATCATTTCCCACAAACACTCTTCTGTCTCCAATTTTTAATTCTTTGCCCTTCTGTTGCAGTTTTGTCAGGATCAACTCTTTCTGTTTGTATGATTGCATGCTTTCTCATAGCCTTGTTTGGAGCATAAATGATGTTCCCTTTCAATTAACAAATCCTGCTGTGGAATACCAGTGCGGTTACTTATGTGTGCTTTTATAAAGTTTAATACAGTCTTTTCCTTCCAGTTTCTCTGGTACGACTGAAAATCTCAGGTTTTCTCTGCATGCTCTGTTCTCTAACTCTTTTTTTTTGAAACAGCTCTTTTTGATCATTCTTATACTCAGACAGCCTTTTCGTCATTTTGACCTCTGATTTTTGTTGCTTTATCAGTTCATCCGAATAGCTGTTTAAAGCTTTTTTTCATTTTAGCCTTTTGTTATCTGAGTTGATATACTGCTTCAGTGTTTCATTTATTTTAATCACCTCTGAGCACATTTGATTTATTTTTTTCCTCTATGTTACTGGAAGGTATCTCTTGTACCAAAGCTGGAGCTTGAACTACTTTTTACTAAAAGGCTGCAGGATTCTTCCCAGTCAATGTTTTCTCTTCATCTTTTCTGGCTGGTTTTATTTCAAGCTCTGTACATTTCATCTTTACTGGCATCCAGGCAGTGTACTTTCTAGCCAGTAATGAAATTTCATGAGAACTGTCAGAATTTCTGGCCTTTATTTCTCAGTTTCTTTTTTCACACTGGGACAGCTGAAATTAAGCCATTCATCAGTGTGCAGGCATCCTGAAAATCTCAAACTCCTGACACTCTTGTTAATAATTCCTTATCTTTTGACCACCACATCTCTGCAATTGTTAGGAAAACATTCTATGTAGCTCATTAATTTTCATAAGTTCCTAGCTAAATACTAGGCTAGCTGCCCTCGTGGGCCATTTTAAGCCTAGCCAGTTTTTCTCCAAGGTGAGACTCAAACCCTGTACCTAGTGTCTGTGAGGTAAACACTCTATCCATGATGGCAACCCCAAAGCATATCCTCTATAGCCAAAGTACAATTGTGTACACTTACCATAAATGTAGATGTACAAGTGTATTCACTGCTGCAGTCCTAACCATTGGGGTTATTCATGCTGTGGTAGCCTTCAGTCGGTCCAAATACCAGAGTCAAGGTTTTGTGTGTTGGCTGCTGTTGTTTGCTAGGTGATGTCAGGTCATCAGAGCTATAAAGGAGAGCAGGCAATGCCATTACCTCAGTTTTTCTTGCCTTAACCAACCAAAGAAGTCCAATTTTAATAATTATTAGTAGTCCTGGGGTCAGTGACACCCATAGAAATATGTCTCTTTCTGAGGACTGCAGATAACAGGGGGAAGGAGGGAGGTAAAGCATGACTGCAGCAGTGAATACACTTGAACATCTACATTTATGGTAAGTGTGCACAACTCTATGTTCTCCGTGTTTCACTGCTGCAGTCCTAACCACTGGGAAGATTCCTAAAGCTGAGGAGAAGGGTGGAAGGTTGATTGAAACTTATGATTTGGTGAGCATGCCCTGCAGAATTGCAGAGGCAAACCACGCTCTAACTTTTGAGAATAGATTCAGATGGTAATGTTTGGTGAAGGTGTGGACTGAAGTCCATGTGGCAGCTTCCAGGATATCCTTGGTGGGTACCCCTCTAAGGAATGATGTGAAAGTAGAGGCTGCCCTAGTGGAATGGGTTCTGATGGCCCTAGGGGGGTGGTTTTCCATGCAAGGAGTAGCAAAATTGGATGCAGAGTGCTATCCATTTGGAAATGGACTGCTTGGATATTGGTTTCCCCTGTGCCCCTGTTTTAAAGCTGACCAAAAGCTGGTCAGTTTTCCTGAATATCTTTGTACGATCCAGATAAAATCTGAGTTGCCTGTGCACATCCAAAGAATGCAGTATCCTGTCCCCCTTGTTGTGAGGGTTAGGGAAGAAGGTGGGCAAGTAGATGGCCTGGTTGAGGGCAACATCCAAAACCACCTTTGGCATGAAGGAGGGATTAGTTCTCAGGGAGACCCTGTCTGCATGGAAGATGATAAATGGCTCAATGGCCATTAAAGCTTGAAGCTCTGTCACTCTAATAGCCAGGAGAAAGGTAGTCTTCCAAGAGAGGTACTTTAATTCTGAGGATGCTGCAGACTCAAAGGGAGGCAGAGTAAGCTTTTCTAAAACATAGTCCAGGTCCCAAGCTGGGGTGGGCTGTCTTCTGGGTGGCCTGATACTACAGGCTTCTCTAAGGAATTTTTTGATAAGAGGGTGGGAGAACAATGCTGTCCTGCATCAAAGTGTGCCCAGATGGCAGAGGCATGGATCTTTATGGAGGAGAAGGAGAGACCCTTATTAAGAAGCTCAGCCAGATAATCTAGAATAAGAGGAATGGAGGGCAGATGTATGTCTGCCCCCTTGGACTGACTCCAGGAGCAGAAACTTTTCCATTTTCCAGCATAAGATTTTCTGGTGCTGGGCCTTCTGGCTTCTGTGATCATGTCAAGGACTTGCTTGCTTAGCATAGATTCCTTGTTGGTTATGGTAGAATAAGCCAGGATAGCAGGTGAGGTATCAGAGGTAGCTGCCAGGGGGGGCTGGTAAGATAGGCTGTGCAGCAGTGGGTACCAATGCTGTCTGGGCCAATCTGGGGCAATGAGTATTGCTCTTGGTTTTTCCTCCCTTATCTTGATTAATACTTTTGGAATGAGAGGAAGAGGTGGGAATGCATACACAAAGAGGGAATTCCAAGGAAAGGTCAGGGCATCGACCTTCCAGGCCAGGTGATGGTACTCCCTAGTGTAGAATTTCTGTACTTGGTGATTTAAATGACAGGCAAAGAGGTCCACCTGGGGGGTCCCCCATGTGTGGGTACTTTGCAGAAAAATGTCTCTGTGGATTTGACATTTATGTAGGTCCAGCAGGTTTCTGCTTAGGTGGTCTTCTCTGGTGTTGTTGATGCCTGGTAGGTATTGGGCTATAAGATGTAATCCCTTGGAAGAGGCTGCTAGCCACAGGTTCATGGCTAGTCTGCACAGGGGGTAAGATTGAGTCCCTCCCTGTTTGTTGATGTACCACATGACTGTGGTGTTGTCTGTTTTTTATGAGAAGAACCCCTGGTCTGAGGTAGGGTTTGAAGGATGCCAGAGAGTTTTGCACTGATAACATTTCCTTTTAGTTGATGTGCAAGGGTAGGATTTGTGTGTCCCAGAGACCTTGGGTACATCTGTCTTCTAAGTGAGCACCCCAGGCTATGTCCGAAGCATCTGTAGTTATGGTCTGGTCTGATGGAAGGAGGGTGAATGGAAGTCCCTTGTTCAGAGCACAGGCCTGGGCCCACCAGAGGAACTCGGATGTTATGCAAGGGATCACAGGCAGGGAGGTGTCCAGAGGTTGTGAATGTTGACACCATAGGTTATTTAGGTAACACTGAATTTTCCTCGTGCAGTCTGGCCAGAGGTACCAGGAGGATGCATGAGACCATGTACCCTAGAGGTTGCAGGAATTTCCTGGCAGAAAGCTGGGTTTGGGAGGCCAGAGTAGTGAAGTATTTTGGTAGGAAACTTTGCTGTTGTGTGTCCAGTAAGGCTCCCAGAAATATGATTTTCCTGGTAGATGTCTGTTTTGATTTCCTTTTGTTGATAGTGAATTCCAGAGAGGTGAGTAGGGTTTTTACAAATGAGAGGTGCTGCAGGAGCAGTTCCTTGCAGTCTGCCTGCATGAGACAGTCGTCCAGTTAAGAGTAAATCTGTACATTGTTTTGCCTGCAAAAAGCAATGGCAGGAGCTAGACATTTGGTGAATACCCTGGGAGCAGTAGATAAGCCAAAGGGCAAAGCAGAGAATTGAAAGTGTAATGATCCTGCTCTGAAGTGCAGGAATTTTCTGCCTGATTCCTTTATTGGGATGTGCAGGTAAGCATCCTTTAGGTCTAAGGTGACCATCCAAGCTTTGTATGGCAGCACTGGTAAAAGCTGTTGTAAGGTAAGCATTCTGAATTTTGGGATTACCAGGAAGGTATTGAGAAAGGATAGATCTAGGATGGGATGCCAAGGCCCCTCTTTTCTGGCAACAAGGAATAGTTTGGAATAGAATCCTTTTGCAATTTGTTCTGGAGGTTCAGGTTTTACTGCCCCTAGGGTTATTAGGTTTTGCACTTGTTTTAGTGCTTCTGCCCGCTGGTTTGGAGGTAGTTGTGGGTACCCTCTTGGTGGTGGTAGTTCACAGAAATTGAATTTGTACCACTGAACAATGATTTTTAAGACCCATTGATCTTTTGTTATAGAGTTCCAATTTTCTCTGCATAGAGATAGCCTTCCTCCTAGCTTTTGGTGTGGTGGAGGCAGGCAGAGATGAGAAAGGCAGTCAGTGAGAGTTTTTTCCGTACAGGGTTGCTTTTGAACTCCCTGCTCTAGTGTTTGAGGGGGGCCACTGTTTAGTTCTTTGCTGGCCCTGAGTTTGAGTCCTGGTGGATCTATCCCTATGGGTTTTGCCTTGTTCCTGCCTGTTTGGTGCAGGTGTTTAGAGGGAAAATTTCTGCTGAACCTAGGAGGTTGTACCTGAAGAAAATCTTTTAACAGTCTGCATTGATTTTTCTTTGTCTTCCATCTTTTTAAATACCTCTTCAGTTTTCTGGCCAAACACGTGGTCTTTGTCAAGAGGTGCATCCATGATTTTAGCTTTGACATGATCAGGGAGAGGTTGTTCCTTCAACCATGCATGTCTTCTGATAGATCCTGTCACTGCTGCCTGCTAGAAGCTTCTAGGGAATTACATCCACAGTGCAAGGAGTGCTTTGCCACCTGAGATGCAGTAATTCTGTTATCTCTTTACTGTTGGCAAAATCTGGTAAAATCTGATAAAGCAGAAAATTTTTGTTTCAAAAGTTCCAAAGTGTGCTGTTGATATTTTAACATATGGAACTGACAGTTGAGAACCCTTATAGTTAAAGTTGCAGGGGTATATACTTTTTTACCCCATCTGTCCAGGGCCCTGGATTCTTTGTGTGAGGGAGTATGATTCTTTGCAGAGGTACCCTTAACTCCCTTAGGTTCCTGCGTAATCACTTCTGGATCTGCTATAGGATTTCTGTAGAGGAATTTGTGAATCAGGTACCCTGTGGTACCTGTCAGGTTTTGTGGGGGCAGGTGGAAGAATGTCAGGGGTAAGGCTGGATTCCTGGTAAACATCATCTATCACCTCCAAGATGGGTGGGATGGCCAGAGGCCTATGCTGGGGTAGATCCAGAAACTCTCTTAGTCTTTTCTTCGATTGAAGGAAATCCATTGATTCCCATTGGAAGTGTTCCCTGAGGGTGTGGAGGGTTTCTCCAAAGGAAGAGTTCTCCAGAGGTGATGCAGAAGGAATAGATTCTTCTGCATCTGAGTCTTCACAGGCAGTAAGAGGATTTTCTTCGTCAAAAACAGAGGCGTCAGATCCCTCTGAGTCTAAATCCGATTGGATGTTTGGAAAAGGTTCCCTTCTCCTTTTGGCTGGAGTGGCCTGATTAACCCGGATGAAAGTGATGAGATCCTCTGCCATTTTAAGCATTCTAGTTTGAGGAGGGGGAAGAGTAGTGGAATGGAGACTTTTTGCTGTTTTCTTTGGAGTAGCTCTAAGTCTAGCCTGAAGAGTATTCCTCAGTGCTGTCAGTGTGTTAGTCGGAAGAGAGGGCGAAGGCTTTGAAGTGAAATCTGAAGTGCTAGCGGCATCCTTGGAAGCTGGTGCCTGCTTAGCGGCTCCGGACCCAACCGAGGCAGAGACAGCCAAAGGCTCGTTAGATGATGCAGACATCTGCAGCATACAGGACTCCGAAAGGGTCACAGCAGAGGTCTAGAATGTAATTGAGTCGGGCATCAGGGGCTGCGAAAACGCCTCACTGAATTCAGAAGAACTGACGACACATTTAGCGGTGGTGTCATTGGAAGGCTTGGCCTTATGCGGTCCATCTCTATCCTTATCTTTACATTTTTTCAGAAGATCTACAGTTTGCTGACTGATGGATGCCATATCAGTAATCGGAGACAGAAGACGAAAATAACTGGTCACAAACAGAGCTCTACGACAGATAGTTCTAGGGTTAAAGAGGGCACAGAACCAACAGCGGGGTACGTCGTGATCTGGGCCTAAGCAAGTGACACAGTAAGAATGGAAGTCTCAGTGTGGTATTTGTTTTCCACAGGTGGGGCAGTTATTGACTTTTTCAGACATTGGCTAGTGTAAGAAAAAGGAAGGATCCCCAACGGGGTACTTAGCTTTAGACATTTTCAGCTGAAGTTCGAAATCTGGAAACAGCCGACTGGCACTGTTGTGAATTGGTTCTGCTACGGGCTTCATGGCAAAAAAGACTGAGGTAATGTCATCGCCTGCTCTCCTTATACAGCTCAGACAACCTGATGTCACCCAGCAAGCAACAGCAGCCTATGCACAAAACCTTGACTCTGGTATTCGGACCAACTGAGGGCTACTACAGCATGGATAACCCCAATGATTAGGACTGCAGCAGTGAAACACAAAGAACATGTATTAATTCCTCTTTATTCATATGTCATCATACCCATTATTGAATACATTGTCCCTTTTAGCATATATTTGTTTAACCATGTTAGTCAACTTAAACTACATCAGAAGTTTCTAACTAAAAAGACCAATGGCCTTGTGATGCCCACCACTGCTACCAATATGTGATGGCCACCAGTATGTGCCATCCCCACGCTGGGCCAGTAATCAAGGAGCCTGAGTCCTCACCAGTGACATTAGAGAGGGACGTCAACTTAGAATAGAAATGGATACACTCAGTATTTCCAGATGCAGACTTCTCTGCATCAAGTACAGTTTCCCTTGACAGCACACAGGGAACACACTCAGCCTGGGGTCTGGATGTCTCTTTATCTGTCTCCCTCTAGGTGACAAATAAGACTTCCCATTGGTACAGCTGTAGGGTTAGTTCCTCAGCCATGTGTCCAAGCCAAGTCATCCAGCACCCTCTCTGTAAACCCACTACTTCGTATCCCTGCCCCAAGTAGCTTAAGACTTATATTTTATTTTCACACACATACACCTGGGAAAGGCTGGCACTGATTACCTGCTCTACCAACTTTGCCCAGACTATACGGTAGCCTCACTACCACCAGTCAGTACTATAAGGCTCTTACAAAGGGTGTCCAATTATACTGTGTAATATTAATACTAATACAAATGGCAGCAGTTCGCCAAGATGGCTAGGCCTTCTGGAGTGACCCACACAGTGTCATTAAATAAATACAAGCACTCTCTAAGGTTAGATACTTTCTACAAGGACCAGCCACACTAAACGTTTTCAATATATTTAATAATAAATAATAAAAGTACACAAAAATACTGAATATATATTCACAGTAAACCACAAAGTTCAGATCACAGGAAATATTGAAAAGAACATTGAAAGAACATTGATGGACAGACTCAGACAAATAAAGGAAAACAATATCTAAATTAAACTTCACTATATTCCTGACTGAATCTGAGAATTACTGTTGCCTACTTAAGTTACTTACTACCACAAGGCAAGATGCTGTGACTGAGCAGTTTTTCTACTCAGGCTTCCAAACAGAATACTGAATACTCTGACATTTCTCTTTGCAATATCTAAAATATCATTTCCAAGAGGGCTGGCAGAATGACCTCCTCTGGTCACCTGATTCTAGGTTCTCACCATATTCCCCTTTGAAGCTGAGACAAGAAGGTAGCACAGATGGTCACAATACACATCCAAATGTTTATAGCAGTTTCTGGGGCCTCCTGTCTTTTTACTGAGGTAATGGACAAAGACTCTTCCCCAGACCCAATGTCTCCAGTCCTATCTAGCACTGTGGTGTATCTTTTAATGGCATAACAGCTCATTTTCATTTCCCTTATTTTTCTTAAAGCTAACCTCTGCTGTGCCATTATTCTCTGTTAAACATATACATTTAATTTAGCTACACAAATACATGTACATTTCTCTTCATTTCAGCAGGGTGCCCTGTTGATACAGTTCAACACAAGCAAAGCTCACAAATACATTTTCAGCACAAGCATCTGTACAAAATCAGTTTGATATACAAATGACATACAGTTCTAATACATTTGTAACAGAAGCATCTTGTATAAATCAGTTTGGTATTCAAAGGACATATCATTCTTTACAAAACTCCAGCAAGCTATGCTGGCACTTGCCTATATCATCACAGACATTAAAATCATAGATATCAGGACAGCCTGCAAGCACTGTCTCTGTATTGAGTTTAGTATTGATTCCTTTGTAAGGATCTGTTTCAAGTTTTTTGAGCAATGAATAGTCTGACCCTCTCTGACCTTCTATTCCTTCACAGAACAAATGGTCCCTCAAATACCAGGTTAAGGAACTAAACCTTCATCTAAAGATGAACAGGATACAGCATAACAAACGTATATTGTCTACCTCTTGAACAAGCTTCTACTATATATCACACAGAGTAGAACTCTTGTCATATTCAAAATAATCCAAAATAACTGGATGGGAAGCTTCAAATTCTCTATAATTCTACCCTATATTGCCCTCATTGAGTCTGGAGAGAACTTCAGAACTTTTGAATATGGGTTATCAGTTGGCTTGTAATGGTCTACAAAATGGTCATGTAGTCATTATCTATGAACCTATAAACAGTTCCTGCACATACCAGCTAGATGGCCCTATTGAATTTCACCTTGTACGAAATAGTTATACAGGTGAGATTTAAGTCACATAAGTAACTCATGCAAAATATGAGAGTGCCATGCAGACATATTAGTTAAAATCCCATGTACATCATGCGCTACCAGGCAGTTTCTCAAAATGGAAGCCCTTCCATTACACAAACCTTTGTGAATGTGGGCCAGGTGGAGTCTTTATTGCTACGTGTGTGCAATCTATGGTATCCAGTACGTCAAGGAGATGAGTGATGTCATAAAACATGCACAGCAGTGACTCAAACCTCTTTTATGCTAGGAAACCTGATATGTTCATCAAAATATAGAGCATTATACTGAGGGACTTGTTCAGGATTCCACAGGCTTAGGCCTGAGAGATGCATGTGGCACTAAGGAGGTGTATCATTTTGAGTTTCAGTTGAATAAAATTCACATAGAAGGCAGTATCAACTACTTCTGTAATGTAAGACTTACTGTCCAGAGCATGGACTGGTGAAAAGTTGAAGTCCACTTTGAAAATATGCAGGGCTTAATATCTGGACTTGCCATCTCATATCTTTTACTTGATTGCTTTGTCTCCTTAGACTGATAACACTTTAGCTGCTCTTTTGAATTATGCTCCTTCATCTTGCAGCTGGCTAATTCCATCTCTGAAAAATGACAGGGAAGGAAGGTCATGACCTGCAAATGATGCTGGGATTAAGTGACACTATTTAATATTTAGTACCTATAGAACTTTTAGCTGTAATATGAGGATTTTAATTAGAAAATAAGAGGTGGTGATGTCCTGCTTCATGACCTGGTGACCAGAAAGGCTCTTGGACTGTTAAGGGAACTTAAGTGTACACACCTTTCTATTGACAACAAATGTAGGCATATTCTTGGAAAAGAGATTTGAACAGTGTTATTGATGGGGGAAAATGGGGCTGTAGGTCATGATAAGAGAGGAGTGCTGGAAAAGTAAGTACATGTGAAGGCTGCCAGCCTAGTTAACTGAAATTTTGTAAATGATTCTTTGTCACTTGGGAATAGTAATATGATGTGTATGCTTGTCTTACAAATGTAAGAAAACTATATGTTATGGGTATATTAAACTACTGTTGCAGAAGTGTGTGTTAAGCTGTATGTTTTGTACTAAGCTTAAAAAGAATGTAACCACAGTGCACCCTGCTGGAAAAGAGCAGAAATGTGTATAAATTATATGCCTATGCAAATGTATGTCTTGATGGTAAAGGTTGGATCATACAGAGTTAACTTGCAAAACCTCAAGAAAATAAGTGGAAATTGTTTACGATTCTGTTATCTCTGTTTCAGCTCAAAGACACAATGTCTACAGTTGTAGGTTTTCCTATTGTCTAGAAACAGAAATAATTACAGGTTTCAAAGGTAAAGGTTTTAACAGTTTTATGATTTCCAGTTCTGGGCAAAACATCTGAGAGATAAGTATTTTTGACACAGAGGTGTTAAATTTTAAGTTCCTGTTAGCCTGGGAACTAAAGGCAGAGGTGACATGAATGGTGTAATCTGAGATAACCCAGCAGAATTTTGGATAGTAACTTAAGAACTATCTCAGAGAGTGAGTCTGTGCATTTTGTATCTTGTCTTGGATCTGAAAACATCCTTGTATTTGTACCTGTATTTGCCTGACTCTGTAAGTAAATCATTTAGGGCATAGAATCTCTTAGATACAGATAGGAATACAGTAAAGATTAGTTTAGATGTTTTCTGTATTTATGTGAGACTGTCCTGCAATGTTGTTTTAAAATATTACCTGTGATTCTGAACTCTGTTGTCACTGTACTGATTTACTGAACATTATCTTGTTCTTTTATTATTTATTATTAAATATATTTAAATATTCTAATTCTGGCTGGTTTGTTTAGAGATATTTAAGCTCCTAGAGTGCTTGCATATGTATTTGATGACACTGTACAGGCCACTCGAATAGCCTTAGTCTTGGTCACACTTACCATTTGGATAGCAGTAACATTACACAGTAGAATTGGTCACCCTTTGGGAAGGGCCTTATAGTAGCTGATAAATAAGGGTGGCTGGTAGCAGTGATTACTGCCTTATAGTCTGGGAAGAAGGGGGGCATTGCAAGTGAACCTGTGCCAGCCTTCTCCAGAAGTGTCTGTGTGTTTGTATATAAATCAGATCTCAAAGTGCGTGTGTGTGTGTGTTTGTCAGCTACTTGGGCAGGGACACAAAGTACTGATTGGACAGAGAGGGTGTTGTTGGTTTTGGCTTGACCACTTGGCTGAGATCATAACCCTATAGCTGTACCAGTGGGAAGTCTTAATGGGGATCTGGAGAGAGAGGGAGAAACCAGCCCCAGACTGACTGTGATCTCTGAGTGCTCTTAAGGGAAATTGTACTTTACTGTGCATGTACTTGTCATCCTCCCAATGTGCATGTCCCTCACTGGTGTTAGTGGTGAAGACTGAGGCTCTTTAATTACTGGGACAGTGCAGGGGCATCACATATTAATTGTTTGGTAGTGGTAGGATAGCCACATCACATATTAATTGGTTGGTAGTGGTGAGATAGTCACATCACATATTAATTGGGTTGTAGTGATGTGGTTACTGAATTCCTGTAGCTTGTGTACAGTGGTCACTGAAGGTGTTTTTGTACTCTAAATGAGCCATGCAGTGAACATTCAGAGTTCATACTACAATTGTTATATTTCTTTTGTTAGCTTAGTTAGTCAAGGAGACCAGGCAAGCATGTCAGCAGAGGAGTGTGGCAAGCTGACAAGGAGCCAGTTGGCTGAGATGTGCCAAGCTAAAAGACTGGTGCATGCCAACCTGACTAAAGCAGACATGATTGCAGCTTAAGTCACAGCTGCATCAGGGAATAACAACCAGGAGGACAATCAGACTGGTCATGGAGATGTACAACTCTCAGAAAATGGGCAGCTCAACCTTTCCACAGAGGACTTAAAAATCCAACTGGAGTTAAAGAGACTTGAGTTGCAGGCCAAGTATTTGGAAGTAGAGGCAGCAGAGAGACTGAGGTGTCTAGAGACGGAGGAAAATATGAAACTGCAATGTCTGAAGGCTGAGGAAAATGAGAAACTGCAACACCTGGATGCTGAGGAGAAGGAGAGGAAACAAGAAAAGGATATGCTGACTCTTTGCCAGAGTCATGGAGGTAATGGGGAAGGGAGTAACCGAACCCCAGAAGTAACAAAAGTCAGTAAATTCCTTCCACAATTTACAGAGGGAAATAATTTTGATAGTTTCATTCATATGTTTGAGAGGTATGTAAACAGTATGATGCCGACCAAGGGCTCTGGGTACGGTTCCTGACCCCCTTACTCCACGGTAAAGCTGTAATTGTTCTTTCCAAATTGTCTGATAATGACTGCTTAAATTATAATGTTGTAAAGAATTGTTTGCTAGAATTTTCTAAGTTAATACCTGAAGCTTATAGGAAAAAGTTTCATGAGCATAGACATAAGGCAGATGAAAGTGTGTGTGACTCTGTTGCTTAAGTAATCATTTATTTTCATAGGTGGGTGAGAGGATGTCAGGTCACCACTTTTGAAGAGGTGGCAGACCTTTTGATGAGGGAACAAGCCCTTAGCACTTTGCCTGAGGACATGAGGATCTGGTTACCTGATAGACAATGCCTTACTGTAGATGAGTTGGGGAAGGCGGGAGACCTATATCTAGCAAGCAGGGCATCACTGCACAAGAAAGGGACTCCCAGTGCTGCTCATGGGTCTAAGGGAACCCATGGTGGGCAGCCCAGACTGCCCCAACACAGTTTTCCAGTAGCAGGGGAAGCCATTAGTCCAGGTACACATCCAGGACCAAGAGTTAAATGTTTTAAATGTAAGCAGTGGGGCCATGTAGCATACAGATGTCTATGGAGGCAAGGCGGGGAACAAAAGGTGGGAGAGCCAGTAAGTGGGAATGACAAAATGCCAACAATAAGTTGTCTAGACACAACAAGTTTACCTAACTACCACAAGAGGTTATATCCTATCTTATTGAATGGCAAACAGACCATTGCTAAGAGAGACACAACCTCTGACATAACTATTGTGAAGCCTACAGTGGTTACAGAGGAGCACTGCTTGCCTGGGCAGTCTACCCCAGTCAGTGCTTTAGGAGGGACCCCATTCCAAATACATTTGGCTAGGGTTCACTTTGACTGGGAGGGTAGAAAAGGAAGCAAGCAAGTAGGTGTGTTTGAGTATATCTCTGCAGATGTCCTGATAGGGAATGACTTTGATAATGCAGTACCATGTGTTAATGCAGTTGCATGCAGTCAGGCTTGGAGACAAGCATGTGGGTTTGGTAGCCTGGGAAGACCCACTTGCACACTTGCAGCCAGGACTGGTGAGGTGGTTACTTCAGGGAAGGAGCTACCCTGTAGCAGTGAGACTGAAGGTGAGCCACATCTGCTTGTGGGTACTGATGTTCCCTTGGACAGAGTGACTGCAAGGGCAGAGGTGAGTAGTAGTACCCAGGCTGACAGTGAGGCACCGCTGTCAGGGGATGACTTCCTGTGGAGGGGGAGCTGAGAAGGTTTACAAAAAGAGAGTTTAGACAGGTTCAGACAGGGAGGTAGCTAGTGAGGCACCTGATTCGAAAGAGAAAGGGGAATCTGTATACTGGGACAAATGGTTACTGTATAGAGAGTGGACCCCTGAGGGAGGGTTAAAGGGTGGGAGAATACAGCAGTTGGCATTGCCTAGAGCCTACGGTCTGGCACTTCTAACCATAGCACATGATATTCCCCTTGCAGGTCATATGGGCATAAACTGAAAAAAAGAGATGTATTATGCAGAACTTCTGTTGGCCTGGGGGTTCTAGAGATGTAACAGGGTACTTCAGGACCTGTGAGCAGTGCTAAAAGGTAGGCAAGGCAGGAGACAAGGTGAAAGCTCCTTTGATGCCTTTGACTGTGATTGAGGAGCCATTTCAGAGGGTTGCTATGGATATTGTGGGGCCTCTGAGTACTCCAAGTTCCACAGGGAAAAAGTATATCCTAGTGGTAGTAGATTATGCTACCAAATATCCTGAGGCAGTGGCTCTGTCCTCCATTGAGGCAGAAAAGGTAGCAAATGCTTTGTTAGAGATTTTCAGCAAGTAGGTTTCTCAAAAGAAATACTGACTGACAGAAGTGCCAATTTCATGTCAGACATCCTGACTTGTCTGTGGAAGTACTGTGGGGTGAAGCACCTAAAGACCACCCCCTACCATCGCCAGACTAATGGTCTTGTTGAGAGGTTAAACACTACACTCAAGACGATGCTGCGGGCAGTTGCAAATGATTTTAAGAGGGACTGGAACAAATATTTGCCCCATCTGTTGTTTGCTTATAGGGAGGTGTCCCAGGCATCCACAGGTTTTTCACCCTTTGAGTTGTTGTATTTGCACAGGTTGAGGGGACCTCTAGATTTAATTAGAGGCGAGTGGGAGGGTGAGTGTGACTCCAACAAGGAGTCTGTGCTGGCATATGTCCTAAACCTCAGGACAAGGCTCAATGAACTCATGGGCTGGGCCCAGGAGAATCTGCCAGAAGCCCAACAGCAGAAAAAGGTCTGGTATGACAGGAATGATTGCGCTAGAGATTGTACTGTAGGGCAGCAGGTAATGGATCTCATTACTGTCGGACAACACAACCTGCAGGCAGCTTGGGAGGGACCCTAACAGGTGGTAAGGAAGGTCAATGATGTTAACTACATGGTAGAACTGTTAGGCAGGAGGCAGGGGCACAAATTGTTCAATGTTAACATGGCGAAACCTTACCATAATAGGGAGGCCCGTGTGCTGAGTATTTGCAGTGTACTGCAGGAGGGGTCTGAGGGAGATTTGGTGACTGATCTCCTCAGTGAGGCTCGGAATGACACCTCAGTGGAAGGGTTAGCAATGTCCCAGCAGTTATCCCCTACACAGGTTAGAGAAGTCTGAGCAGTGTTGCAGCAGTTTGGGGACATGTTTACTGGGAAACAAGGGTACACCACCTGGTGCAGCACTATGTGGATACAGGACCCCAAATCCTATTAAGCAGGCCCCTTATAGGATGCCCAAACTGACTCTGAGGGAGGAGATACAGGAAATATTGGAACTAGGGGTAATTCAGGAGTCCAGCATTCCCTAGGCCTCCCCAGTGGTGTTGGTACCAAAGAAGGATGGCAGCACCAGATTCTGTGTGGACTACAGGAAATTAAATAGTTAGACAAAGTCAGATGCTTACCTCATGCCTAGGATGGATAAAGCCCTATAGCAGCTGGGTGGGGCTAAGTATCTTACCACCGTTGATCTTACCAAGGGTTGGTGGCAGGTGCCGTTGACTCCCAGTGTTAGAGAGAGGTCAGCCTTTGTGACTCCTTTTGGCTTGTATGAGTTCACAAAGATGCTTTTTGGGATGAAAAATGCCCCAATGACTTTCCAGAGGCTGGTAGACCATATTCTAGCAGGAGCAGGAGATGTTGCCCTTGTTTAACTAGATGATATTGCCATCCACAGCCATTCCTGGCAAGAGCACCTTCAGCATGTGAGGGAGGTGCTGGACAGACTACAGAGTGCAGGGTTGACCATTAAGCCTAGCAAATGTCAGGTGGGTATGGCAGAGGTCTCCTACCTAGGACATAGAATGATAAGATCAGGCCAGAACCTGCCAAAGTGGAAGCCATTCAGGCATGGTCTGCACCTGTTACCAAAAAGCAGATGAGGGCATTCCTAGTAACAGCAGAGTACTACAGAAAGTTTGTCCCCAATTATAGTACCATAGCTGCTCCCCTCACAGACCTTACAAAGACAAACAGGCCAGATAAGGTAGTGTGGACCCTAGCATGTGAGCAGGCATTCTGGAAGCTTAAAGGAGCTTTGGGAGGACACCCGTGTTAGCTGGTCCAGATTACAGCTTATGCAGGTGGATGCTTCAGACCATGGGGTGGGGGCTGTACTTAGCCAGATTTCTTGGGAGAAGAGCACCAAGTGGGTTATCTCAGTCGACGGCTCCAACCCAGGAAGGAATGCTATGCAGCTGTAGAAAAGGAATGTCTAGCCATAGTGTGGGTACTGCAGAAACATTAGCCTTATCTGTATGGAAGGAAATTCACTGTAGTTACAGACCACAATCCCCTAACATGGTTACATCGAGCCAGCCAGCAAAATGCCAAGTTACTATAGTGGTGCCTAGGGTTGCAAGGATATGATATGACAGTGCAGCATTGCAGTGGGGTTAGAAATGCCAACGCAGATGGGCTCCCTCAAGGTAGGGAATGGGAACAGGTATTCCCAGATGCACTCAACCCTCTCAAGCAACATTTCTCATGGGTCACTTGAAAAACTGCTTGAGTTTTTCAGGAGGGGTGAGACTTATGAAGGCTGCCAGTCTAGCTAGCTGGAATTTTGTAAATAATTTTTTGTCATTTGGGAATAGTAATATGATTTGCATGCTTAGGATGGTCACGGTGGTGCAGCGGTTAGCATTTTTGCCTCACACCAAGAGGTTCTCCAGTTCGATCCTTGGCTGGGATGCCTTCTGCCTGGAGTCTGCATATCCTCCCTGTGGTCGTGTGGGTTTCCTCCGGGTGCTCCGGTTTCCTCCCACATCCCAAAGACGTGCTGTAGGTGGAATGGACACTCTAAATTGGCCATAGGTGTGAGTGTGTGTGTGTGTGTGTGCCTTCTATGGAAGGTTGGGTACCGGGCTGGCAACTCAACACTGTAAACCTCTACTGCCAATCCTGAGAGGACAGTTGATCCACTGTGCTAACCCCTAACTGGGAAAAGCCGAAAGCAGAAGAAGAAGATATGTATGCTTGTCTTATAAATGTAAGAAAACTATATGTTATGTGTATATTAACCTACTGGTGCAGAAGTGTGTGTTAAACCGTATGTTTTGTACTAAGCTTCAAAAATGTAACCACAGTGCACCCTGCTGGAAAAGAGTAGAAATGTGTATAAACTATATGCCTATGCAAATGTATGTCTTGATGGTAAAGGATGGAACATACAGAATTAATTTGCAAAGCCTCAAGAAAGTAAGTGGAAATTGTTTATGATTCTGTTATCTCTGTTTCAGCTCAAAGAAGACACAATGTCTATAGTTGTAGGTTTTCCTATTGTCTGGAAACAGAAATAAATACAGGTTTCAAAGGTAAAAGTGTTTAACCGTTTTACGATTTCCAATTCTGGGCAAAATGTCTGTGAGATAAGTATTTTTGACACAGAGGTGTTAAATTTTAAGTTCCTGTTAGCCTGGGAACTAAAGGCAGAGGTGACAAGAAAGATGTAATCTGAGATAATCCATCAGAAATGTTTGATAATAATTTAAGAACTATCTCAGAGAGTGAGTCTGTGCATTTTGTAGCTTGTTTTGGATCTGAAAACATCCTTGTATTTGTACTTTTATTTGCCTGGCTCATTAAATAACCTATTTAGGGCATAGTATTTCTTAGATATAGATAGGAATACAGTAAAGATTAGTTTGGATGTTTTCTGTATTTATGTGAGGCTGCCCTGCAATGTTGTTTTAAAATATTTCCATTGATTCTGAACTCTGTTGTCACTGTGCTGAGTTACTGAATATTGTCTTGTTCTTTTTTTATTTATTATTAAATATATTTAAACCTTCTAATTGTGGTTGGTTTGCTTAGAGATATGTAAGTTCTGAGAGTGCTTGCATATGTATTTGGTGACAATGTACAGGCCACTCTTGAGTAGCCTTAGTCTTGGTCACACTTACAGTTTGGATAACAGTAACATTACACAGTAGAATTGGTCACCCTTTGGAAAGGGCCTTATAGTAGCTAATAAGTAATGGTGGTTGATGGCAGTGATTACTACCTTATAGTCTGGGCAGAAGGGGGCATAGCTAGTGAACCTGTGCCAGCCTTCCCCAGGAGAGTCTGTGTGTTTGTATATAAATCAAATCTCAAAGTATGTGTCGGCTACTTAGGCAGGGACATGAAGCACTGGTTGGACAGAGGGGCTACTGGAGGTTTTGGCTTGACCACTCAACTGAGATCCTGCCAGTGGGGAGTCTTATTGGGGATCTGGAGAGAGAGGGAGAAACCATCCCCAGACTGACTGTGATCTCTGTGTGCTGTTAAGGGAAATTGTACTTTACTGTGTGTGTACTTGTCAGCCTTCCAATGTGCACGTCCCTCGCTGGTGTTAGTGGTGATGATTGAGGCTCCTTGATTACTGGGCCAGTGCAGGGGCGTCACAGTACCAATTAGTGTTTTTACTGTAAGTACAGCATATGAATATACTAGCGGTTTAACAACTTTAAAATTTCTGTGCAAGAAAAATGTAACTGAGAGAGAGACACTTATTTTCAAGAGATAACATGGCATAATCCTTGAATAAGGCAAATTTTCATACATAAAATAAGATCAAAAACAAAACCAAGTAAATGAGATGTATTTATATGTATTGTGGGTGATCGTTAGTGTTTTGAAAAAGTTTGGCATAGCCAAACGAAAGTGCTCATGTTAAGGAGTTTTGTCATGTTATGTCAAAATAAACGCTACTTTTGCATACAAGAACTTATTTTCGTTCCCTTGACGCAGCAACCAGTCCTATTGTGCTTGTGACTTTTTGGTACAAATTTTCATACATACTGCATATTCTAAATTCAGCTTATTGAGTATATACTATCATATATATATTTTGAATCAATATAAGCTTTTAAATATAAAATACATGTACAAATATTAAACTTTTTAAATTATGAATAATCATGAAATCTATAACTATTTGTAATGTTTTCAATGACTGCTGCCTTAATATTATAGTCTAAGATTTTTTTTGGTTACTGTGCACTGCATAGCTCAGGCTTTCAGGAGTTCAACCAAATGTCTGGCTATGATGCAAATACATATACACTCCTTGCTGTACTCTGTGCGCAACTTCTTGTGCTCCAGTCTTCTCACAAAGTAAATACCTGCCCAATGTAAACATCATAGTCTTCTCCCTGGGGATGACAAACTGCAAAATTTCCAAACTTTCCTCTGAGAAAAGAGCGATGGTCATCTTCTCTTTGATGTTCCATTCTGCCTTTCTATACACACCCCTGCTGTACCTGTGATGTTAAGTGAGGCTAGGTGAGTGGCATCACATGACCATTCTCTTCTTGCTCTCAGACTGTCTGATATTAAGATAAATGTTTGTCTTGTTTATATTTAATATTGGTTCAGATAAATTACTTTAAATAAATTCCTTATTTATAAGTTTGATGCTTATATAAAGGAAATGACTGCAACCCTGGAGATACATGTCATAGAGAAACTGGCTGAAAAATTTTTAAAAATGTCTTGCATAAAGTTTAACATTTGCAACAATATGAATGCATATGGTACATGGTTCTCTTTTTTCCTTCCTGTGGCACTACTAGCCATTTTCTGGTGGCCCTCTTTCTTGCCCTCCTAAACTGGGTCCACCATGGGGGAAACTACTTCTGGAATGACTGACTTTCCTAGTGGGACAGAGCAAACACTGGTGATGCCTGGTACATCATCATCCTTGGCCACCACAAGGAATTTTCTTGTATACACCTGTCATCTCTAACACTGGTGAGTCAGCCCTCTGCATGCAGTTTACGGCTTTTGCATGAACTGTACACATACTTCCACTCATGTACCCAGTGTATCTTAGACCAGACCTCTTGACAGTAAATTTGTCACCTGGCTTCCACCAGGAGATGTTTACTTAATGGTATATTATTCACTCCCTCTCCTGATATAAGCAGCACACTGGGTACCCATTTCCATGTCCATCAGCTGGCATTTACCAGCTCTGGGTTTACCATTTAAACCTGAGTAGTTGATGGTCCAGTCTCTGCACAATAGAGCTGGTTCCAAATGGCACAGATTTCCATTCACTTACTTTATGAAACTATTTTTAAAGTGGAGCACACTTGTTTTTATGTCCTTTTTTCTGCCCTCCTTTCACAGATCACTAGCCAGATCCTACCCAGTAACAGATAGTCCTTCTGTTCCCCATCCTACCTGAGTCTACGAACTGGATGCCAAAGATGTGTCATCCTGATGCATCAAGGATACTTTGCATTTACTCCCTTTCCTTTGGTTTCCTCTACTGAAACAGCATCTGCAGTATTAGATCTATGGTGTACTCTTTTACATACCACCCTCAGACACAGTGCCTTTGAACAGTTGCTTTTGCTGCATCAGCTGGCTTCTCCCATGTGGAAATTCCACAGCAGGTAGAACCACCTCCTTCACCAGGATGGACAAGTTGAAAGTACATGCTCCATTCCTTGTCAGGTGACTACTGAGACAGCAGGACTCACATACTGAATGCAGTCAAGACTCCATTCTTCTGTGATATATGGCCAACCACACCTGCCGATTTTTAACAAGAGTGCCATATTTTATGATTGTTACTTTTCTGTAATTTACAACATATCTGTTATGTACCTGCTGATGCCAAAAAGTTTCCTTTTTTTCAGATCCTCACAACCTAGGTATTCAGTGCAGAGTGAATGGAGAGACTGTTCAGAAGAGCAAAACAAGTCTGATGATTTTTAAAACCGAAGCTTTGATTGCCTGGGTATCACAGTAAGTGCCTTTTATAATGCAGCTTTTCTTAAAATACTCTCAGATGAAAATGCAGTGTTTTAAGAAAATAACAAATGTGTTTTCATTATACCAGTTAATATGTGAGAAACTTTCTATAATGGATCCTTTGTAGGTAGTACATATTCTTTACCATCCAGGACTCAGCACTTTTTTTTTTGTAAAATTACATACTCAAGGATGTCCCTACATGCACACAAATGCATAGCATGATGCAATGTACTAACTACATAAACATGGCATTTCACTTCTGCTCCATTAGACAATGCTGTCAGCGTGAAGGTCACAGAGCACAGATAATCGAAGTCATTGAGTGATAATGTCCTAGAAATGTCCCAAATTCTTGAGTGAGGATAGCAAAACAATAATGCTTGGTGAAGGTGCACAATATAGATTGTTTGTGGCACAGATGTCTACTGTAGAGACATCCTTTGAGCTAGCACTTGAGGTACTCATTCCTCAAATGCAGAGAATGAAGATGGCAGTCTATTTGGAAACTGTCTGCTTGGCAATTACAAGCTATTCTGCTTTGGTGCAAAGAAGATGAAAAACTATTCCATGTTTGTAAACTCACTCAACAGGTTCACATAACATCTGAGCTGCCACTATGCATAGGATGTGAAGGATTCTAGGTCAATCATTCTCTCTCTCTCTCTCTCTCTCTCTCTGTTTCTGCATCTGAAAAGAAAATGGAGAACTTACTGTACTGGTTGCAAGATACCTTCAAGCTACCTTGAGAAGGAAAACAAGGCAAAATCTTCAGCAAGGCACCATGGCTTAGACTGATAACTGCTAGTAAAATCATCAGTAAAAGCACCACGATTATGCCAAATAAATCAACTTTAATAAAAGCAAAAAGCAGGTAAAAACGATAAGTGCTTTCAGCTAGTATAGCCTTCTTCAGATCATAATGTAAGTTCTGCGCAGAAACATTTTTAAAATGTGAACATCCAATCAAAAATAGGCTTTTACTATACTCATCCAATTATAACTCGTTTCCCGATAGAATAGTATGATATAAAAAGCAGCCAATCAAAGGCTTAGATGGCAACACACCCTCTGGGCGGCCCAATGAAAAATCTTCCAATCACAAACTATTCTCTGGAGAAGGAACCAATAGCTTAATTGGGGCTGGACTAGAGCTTCTACAGAAAGTGATAATACATTCTTTAATAAAGATACGTAGTGCAAAGTCAGCCCCTAATAAGTGTCCTATCTTTAATCTCCTCAATGAGGAGAATACCAATCACATGCTACACCAGAAGAGAAAAAGCCAATCTCTAACTTACAACTTTCAGGAAGAGTTATACCATGAGTGCACCTATTAATACATAAAATATTGAACAAACTTGGCATACAAAATGCAGTATTAATAGTACACTTGAGCCGCTCAGTAAACAGAACAGATAGACCATTGCAAAGAAGGCTTGTGAACTTACTTAGGTTGACAAACAGTAAGCAAACATCTATGCTTATAAACAGCAAAGACGTAAAGGCTTCCGTTATTGTGTAAAATTAAACAACCATAAACTAAACCTTCCAAAGCAAAAACCATTCCAATTAAATCACTTTATAGATCAAGCAAATAAGTCATTGTGAAATGTAACTAGCGAACTCGTTTAGATCAAAAGGACATTAATCACACATTTATTTTTACGGATCGCTTCCGTCATTTTATGTGACTGAGCAACCATACGTTGAGCTTTCTAAAGTGAAAGCTCATGATCAGATATTCAATCATGACCAAAACATTTATGCAATATAAATCAAAACAACTTTAATGCTTATTAGAAAATATATTAAGAAATATATTAATAGCCAACCAGCAAGCTCATCCAATTCCTGGTTGAGCAGTATAGGCTATAACGGCTACTCAAAAAGCAGCATACCCTCCTCATAACCTAATAGAGTGACTACCAATCATAATCTGCTCTCAGAAAAGCGAAACAATAATTTGTTGGGTGCAATGTTAGAGGTTCGCAGCAGGTAATAATGTATCCTTCAATTAAAACATAATACAATATAAGACAAGCCCCCAGGAAACAACCAATGAGAGGACTACCAATCACGAACTACATCTAGGAAAGGGAAACCAATCACCATTTCATCCAGAGTAAATATGTTGCAAATCCAACTTTCAATTCAATAGTATCAATAAGTTTATCATTTCACGGGCAAAAATATGGCAAAAATAAAACTAAGAAAAAGATGTTAATGAAAGCAGGATTAATAATATCAGCATATCACTTTACAAAACCAATAAATCAAAACAAGAAGACCTAAAAATGTAACTAGGATCAAACAACACATCCATATTTACGAATAACATAAAAATAATGAAAACTCTAAAATATAACAAATAAAACATCTATCAGTCCCTAGGACTAGGCGATTGCAAGACACATCGAGTTTTCCATAGTTTGAAAATGAAAACTCATTCAAAACAAACATCCAATATAAGCAAACCAAAAATCAAATCAACAGCTTCTTAAAGCCATATAAATCAACTAGAGCCAAATATCAAAGTAACAAAAACTATCTTGCAATAACATTAATCAGATACATTTAAACTATAAAGTACTCAAAAATAAATAAATAGTAAAACTGAGAAATCATTCATTCAGGTAGTAGTATGGTAATCTATCCTAACTGGAAGCTCAGACCAAGCCTCCTAAGGTCGACCTATGGCCAGTCACCTTGCTTTTAATATAGGTTTCAAAGGAGCTACATTGTTTAAACCTGGGGGACAATGGGCTCTCAGATTCAAAATCCATTCAGTTTCCCAGATTTCAGTCCGATTGACTACATCACCTTTCCTTTGTAGTTAATGTATACATTCTTTTGCTTTGAATTTAAAGTCATGACTCGGAAAGGTGGCAATATGCATTGCTAGCGCATTGTTAGGTTCAGCATTTATCACGCAGATGTCGTAAAATTCGATTTTTAAAGTGCTGATTAGCTTTGCCAATATAAAAAACTCTGCCGATGGAACAAGTGGTCAAACAGATTAAATTCTGGGTATTACAATTGGCAAATACATTAAAGGTGTAGGTTTTGTTAGAAGCCAGGTGTACAAAAGTATTACTGCTATCAATGGAGGTACATGCTTTGCATCAATAGCATCTAAATGTTCCTTGTCTATTCAAAGATGGCTGTTGAGCAAAACCATCCTTGTTGCATAGGAGACATTTAATAAAGTCATTAGCATTAGTACGAAGTCAAGAAATTCTGGTAACTCAATTTTCCAGAATATTGTTGAAGATGTGGTTAGGATGCATACTCTGTCTATGCAAGTAATGGTTTCTCCAAGTATTTCTTTGCAGACTAATCTGTAAACAATTAACAGGATATAACAAAATATTCACATCAAAAAAGTCATTGTGTCAGAATGATTGACTTTAAATTGCAAAAAATCTGTGGTGTTATTGAGATAGTCTGTAAATAAGGTCAATTGTTCAGCAACACCTTTCCACAAAATAAAAATATCATCAACAAATAGACCATAATACAGGAGATGTTGAAACCAGGGATTCAATTCACATAATACTTTTTCTTTCTCCCACTGGGCTAGTACTAAATTTGAGTAACTGTTTGCACAAGGGGTTTCAATGGCAACTCCCCATGTTTGTAGAAATAGATTGTATCCATAGATGAAAACATTGTTCTCAAGTACTAGTTCCAGCAGGGAGCACAGGGGATCCATGGCAATGCTTAGGGACTGCAAGAATATGCAAAAGCCTTGAATACCAAACTGGTTGGAAATGACCATAAAGAGGCTGTTGATATCCATTGTAACTAACAATAGGTCACATACAGCCTTCAAGTTGTTTACTGTCCTTTTTAATTAAACCAAAAAAGTGCCTGTGTCCTTGAGTACCATTTTGGCTTATGGTAAAACTTCTTAAGTTTGTTTTCAATAAACATTGAGAGGGGTTCTGTAATCCACCCCCTTCCAGCCACAATTGGACATAATGGTGGATCAAGAGAATCTTTATGACTCTTCAGAAGCCCACTTATTGTAGGTATAATGGGGTGAGTGACTACAAAACAGTCATACAGGTCGTTGTTCAGGCGTCTCTCCATGAACAATTCGTAAAGTTCACTATTGAAGTTATTGATCGTTCTCTCAACATCCCCTGAATTTAATTTCTTGTAGGTATTTCATCAGTGGTGAAATGGTGATTGGTTTCCCTTTCCTAGATGTAGTTCGTGATTGGTAGTCCTCTCATTGGTTGTTTCCTGGGGCTTGTCTTATATTATATTACGTTTTAATTGAAGGATACATTATTGCCTGCTGCCAGACCTCTAGCCTTGCCCCCACCGAATTATTGGTTCTCTTTTCTGAGAGCAGATTATGATTGGTAGTCACTCTGTTGGGTTAGGCGGAGGGTGTGCTGCTTTTTGAGTAGCTGTTCTAGCCTATACTGCTCAGCCAGGAATTGGATGAGCTTGCTGGTTGGCTATTAATATATTTCTTAATATATTTTTTAATGTATTTTCTAATAAGCATTAAAGTTGTTTTGATGTATATTGCATAAATGTTTTTGTCATGACTGAATATCCGATCATGAGCTTTCGCTTTAGAAAGCTCAACTTATGGTCACTCAGTAACATATAATGACAGAAGCGGTCCTTAAAAGTAAATGTATGATTAATGTTCTTTTGATCTAAACAAGTTCGCTAGTTACTTTATGCAATGACTTATTTACAAGATATACAAAGTGATTTAACTGGAATGGATTTTGCTTTGGAAAGTTTAGTTTATGGTTGTTTAATTTTGCACAATAACGGAAGCCTTTATGTCTTTGCTGTTTATAAGCATAGACATTTGCTTACTGTTTGTCAACCTAAGTAAGCTCACAAGCATTCTTTGCAATGGTCTATCTGTTTTGTTTACTGAGCGGTTCAGTTGTACTATTAATACTGCATTTTGTATGCCAAGTTTGTTCAATATTTTATGTATTAATAGGTGCGCTCACGATATAACTCTTCCTGAACGTTGTAAGCTAGTGATTGGCTTTTTCTCTTCTGGTGTAGCTTGTGATTGGTAATCTTCTCATTGAGGAGATTAATGATACAACACTTGTCGGGGGCTGACTTTAAACTATGTATCTTTATTAAAGAATGTATTATCACTTGCTGCAGAAGCTTTAGTCCAACCCCAATTAAGCTACTGGTTCCTTCTCCAGAGAATAGTTTGTGATTGGAACGTTTTCCATTGGACTGTCCAGAGGGTTTGTTGCCATCTAAGCCTTTGATTAGCTGCTTTTTAGCTCATACCATTCTATCAGGAAATGAGTTATAATTGGATGAGTATAGTAAAAGCCTATTTTTGATTGGATGTTCACATTTTTTAAAATGTTTCTTCGCAGGATTTACATTATGATCTGAAGAAGCCTATACTGGCTGAAAGCGCTTATTGTTTTTACCTGCTTTTTGCTTTTATTAAAGTTGGTTTATTTGGCATAATCGTGGTGATTTTACTGAAGGTTTTACTAGGAGTTATCAGCCGTGGTGCCTTGCCAAAAATTGTACCTTGTTTAACTTTTTGTTCCTCGGCATCTTCAGCAGTGTTGACAGAGTTTTTGTTTGTTTTGTTGACCCTAAGAAGAAAAAGATTTTTTTTCTGAGGAAAACATCCTTGCGAAAGACCAGATATGGCTCCCTACACATAACAGCCTGAAGTTCTAAAATAATTTGAGCAGAGGGTATGGCCACCGATGACACCATTTGCCAAGACACAAAACTCTAATGATGATGTGCTAACAGGCTCAAATGGTGGATGGGCAAACCTCTCAACCAGCAGAATTCAAGTACCTTTGAGGGAAAGGGGTTCTTCAAAGGAAATCAGAGATATAGTAGTCAATTAAGGAACTTCTTGGCCAGCTGATGATGGACCACAATCCTGCAGTCACTGGCGTCTTATTTGCACTATAGTAATTCAGATCTGATGGCCAAATACAGACACCAGGGAAATACTGGAAGTGGAAACACTTTTACTAACATGGTAGCCGCTAAAAGGCAAAACAAAATCACATGCCATTATGCATGCACACTGTCCATATAGGTAGTCCTTAAAACTATACCACACCATACATTACATGCCCCTGACAAGTTAAAGGCTTTCAGTTATACAGAAGATAATAATTGTATACTACTTTAGGGAAGTCACATGATATACACAGGCATAACTGATACATACATACAGTAAGAAAAGTATGCACTTATTTATATACAATACAGATTTACATCTTTATGAAAATTAGTCTTACTAAAATAGCATGTCATACAGTCACTAGATCTTGATGGGTTTTTAATTGTTCTAAATGTACAAATATCATAGTCTCTGGTGGTATTTAATGTCATGGTAGGTACAGCAGTCATATAGTAAATGAAGCTGATGTGAGATAGGTGCTTAACAAAGTTTACTAAGTACCTTTTAGTGCTATTAAGCTATAGTCTTACTTTGGAGTATAAACAGTGTCTGCAACAGAACATCAGCAAGAAACTAATGCTTGTCACAGTTGTCTGTTAGTGTACATGAGATGTAGGATGAATTTAGATATTTGGGATGAAGCTAAAAGGAAGGAATGCTGAATCTTTTGGTTCAATACAGTGTCTGACAACAGGCATAAAAGAATCGTAAGTAAAAGGCTGGCTTATCTTTATGGAAGATCATGTAAGGGCCTGAATACATAATAGGAACCTCTTCCAGCAGAAGTGACCAATAAAAAGGGCACTGTTTTCCAAGTCAGAAATTTTAATGCAAGTAATGAATATAACACAAAAGGAAGCACCGTTATAATTTTCAAAACAAAATTCAAACCCCATTTAAGAAGGCTCAGTTTCTTAAGAAAATTAACATGAATAATCCATTGAGCATCATAACTGTGGCAAGAGAAATTAGAGAAGGTTCACATAAAATACAGTCTAATAAAGCAGAAAAACAAACCTTAATTGAAACAACTCTAAACTAAGAAAATGAGGAAGATATAGGGATTTGTTCTAACACGATTAATTTTGGATGAGCTAGTATAGTGACTCTTTTCAGCTGTAAACCAAGACAGGTACATAATCCTGCATTTTACAGTCACATTTGTATTTGTAGCTTGGAGTTGCAGCAGTCTCTTAGGCAGAGAATGCATATTTTGTATCACTCTGTAGAAAACGTTTAATGCATACCAATGTTAACAACTGCAGTGTATCAGTGTGACAGACAGAAGTAGTGTTTTCTGAAGATGCTGTAGTTGTCCTTAGCTCTAAAGACAGTAACTTTCTTAAATTAATTCTGGAATCACACTGGGTTGAATGTAAACCTTTAGGTTTCTCGAGCATACCTAATGGGATACACATTGAGAAAACAACTCTGGCCACTGTGAGTTTACAAAACATATTTCTTTATAGATGTCTTCAGAATACCACTCAACTCCCTAACATAAGACATAGAACAACACTACAATTTAAATCATCTGAAAACAAAATACCTTCCACAGACAGCTGTCCCTCAGTTTAAAACCAGTTTTACTCCATTCAGTTTAATGTCAGGATATGTCTGACAGAATGAGCGATTTCATTATTTTTCTGACTATACAGCCTTGATAAAAACTGGATTTCTTATTCAGCCACACCCTAGCAATCAAAGGGAAAATGTTAATTTGCTGTGAAATATCAAAAGTAGTTCTGACGCAGTTAGTTCCATTTGGAGAGATTTTCAAAAACTGACTGATGAAGCTTGCTTGCATGAGGGAGTCCCCAGACAAACTTTTTAAATACAAATGTAAGCCATGATATATTTATTTAATTGTACCATTATTTTCTGTAGTTACAGTAATTGATGCAGTTAATGTACCAAAGAATAATTTTAAAACTAAAGTCAAAAACTACACTTAATGTTACAACACCAAATATAAGAAACTAGTCCAGGTGCTGTATAGAAGAGCCCAAATGGCAAATAATTTATTATACAACCTACTAAAGACTTAATTCTCTTTAAGCTATTGTACAGACAGAGTGACAGAGTATTTGCCAGTTTTTCAAGGCAAGCACAGCAAATAAGAAACTCTGCTATGATACTAAATATAGCAAGACAGTGAGGAAACATATTTTGTAATCCTGATGAGCATACTGAGCATTTATTTTTATGTTAAATTAAGTATTGAAACGGGTCTTTTCATAGGAACATTTGAAGATATTTCTTCTCCCGCCAGTGCTCTGACATACAATTAAATTCAGTCATAAAATTTTATTAGAAATAAAATAAGGTCCAGAACAAAAAACAAAAAGGTCCTATAGCAAATGCATATAGGACCAGACCAGAAAGACACTGACAAAATAGAGTACCATCTGTGAAAAAAAAATAATTGCAGCCCCCACCTCTATTAAAGCATCAGGGTAGATATTCAAATTATACATTAAGGACATGCAAGGGTTACAGTTCACTGGCTTTTAAACACACAATTACCTTTTACTTATTTCTGCATTTTTTTATTATCTATCTCAACATCTTTGCTCAGTAATTCTGAAAACAGCCAAAATGAATGGGAGAGACAAAGGCCCAAAAATCAGGGACAATTTTTAAATATTGTTCTAATTGACTTAACAGTTTTGCATCAACATGCATTTTATGAACAATATGACTGGCATTACTGACCCACTGTAATCCACAGTGATTTATCAGAAAATCAAACATTTGACAAGAAACAGGGCAAAAATATGAGAGAAAATAAGGAACATTCTGCAAAATTGGGGACAACTGAGCCAGTAAAGCCAGAATGCACTAGCTGGAAACAGGATATTTTACCTCTTTTTGAGTTCTTTTGAGCTCATCAGTACAAGTATCAGTGAAGATTATAGCAATTCTCTGAAACTTTCAGCTTATGAAAAAGCTGGTGTCCATTACATTAGGTGTGGGTAGAGTCAGTTAGCTGGAACATGTGTATGCCCTTAACTAGTAACTGATAATCTGTCATAATGCCATTGTCAAGGGAAGTTTGTAATTTTTTATATAAAAATATATATGAACTATGTATAATGCCCAGAAACAAAATATTGTTTTATAAGAAGGGTTTCATCCATCAGAAATTCCAGTAGTCCTGGAGCAACAGTAATACTAACTCTGACAATGGGCCCGGCTAAACTATCTGGTTATCGTTTGCCAGATCTTGCTAGCTCCTTCCTGAGGCCAAGTTTATGTCCCTGAGAATGACAGGTTAACTTAGCTGATTATTCAGGAATACATTTATTACATGGCAACAATCTGAATCAAAGGACTGCTTTCTTGGATAGTGTTATAACAAGATTATATTGACTAAAATGTAAACACAAGAATTTTGAAAATGATCACTTGTTCCTAGTGACTCATGAAAGCTTCAAGGCTGAATTACATACAATTCCACTTTTTGACTGTGATTAAGGTATTAAGTCTGCAGGTGCTGGCTGCTGTTACTTCATCTCTACAGAATGTACTACAAAATAAATCAGCTTTCTGCTGCGCATGCAAGCTCCCAGAATATTATGTCCCTGAGTATCTAAACCACAACGTATTCAACCTTGAGATTCTCTCTGTAGTACATGTAAGCTATTGAAATTAAAAGGGTGTGGCTGCATCAAATGTAAGTTTCTATGTTGGTTTCATGGTGTAAAGGAACAGAGCCCTGACCACAACCAGATGGCCAAGGTTCATGTAGCAGTATGATTGGTTGATATTGATTATCTATCCATAGAGAGAAAGTTATAGGCTACTATCATAAGAGCTCCACCTCTGAGAAGGCAAAGTAGAATGGCCCTGCAAATTGGGACTCGGGAAGCAGATGACACCCCAAGTAGTGTGTGGAAGTTCACACACACTGGATCCAGCACAGTATAAATTGTACCTCTATTTATGGCCAACAGAGAGAGGTTTTAAGAGTGTATAAAATATCTCCTAACTACTGATGGTAAACTGACACATTACCTAGTCCTTACATCCCTTTGCAAGTGTCCTACAATGTTAGGAATCAGGAGAAAGAAATGGGCTATTAGGAGTTGGGCTTGATGGTCATGGGGAGAAGGGAGCCAAAAAGAATGCTAAAAAGGTAAGTTTCTGTAAATGTTATGTCCTTGTTACTAATAACAGAATTTGCTATACATGGGGGGGGGGGTTCTTTTTTTTTTTTGAGCCCCAGCTTGCAGACCTTTGGAGGAGGCTCTCCACCTCCCGCCTTCATTACTGACTTATATGTTCCCCACTTAGCTGATATAAGGTATTCCTGAAATAACCCCTCCTCCTCTCCAGGGTCAATAACCAGTTCAGTGATAGGGCTTTGACTTAGGCAACTATGGGGAGGGGCAGCACTCAGTAGTCATCTTGAACATATTACAAGCCTATGCCTACTTGTTAACAGGCTACATGCTCACTGGTGTGTTACAGTTGAATGATACCAAAGCATTTATCCTACACTTTGCATATGTTAGCAACATCAAAAGCTCATGTCCTTTAGGACTTTAAGCATTCTGGGTGTCACTTTTCAGATTCCACCAGAATAATCACATCAGCTTCTATTTCCCCTCACCTCCCCCCATCTTCTATCTTTAGAGAAGAGAGATGATCCACAGCTACTCGGCAGACCTTCAAGTAGCAAGGAGTGCAAGAAAAGCTGTAATACAGAATGGGAGTATGTGAACATTATGCCTGTGTGCATCACTGGAATTGCATTGTCGTTCACTTTTCTTGCAGAAAAGAACAATAGAATCAAGAAAAACTGCTTACCAAGACATGCTTTTCTGCTTTACAGATTTGTTACTCTGTATCCAGGGGACATTTTCCTGACAGGAACACCACCAGGAGTCGGACTCTTTAAAACGCCTCCTACATTTTTAAAGGTAGGTTGTCATGTACAAAATACTCAGTTTATTTTAAAATTCATCTTCTTTAATCAGTCATTTTAGATGAAGAATAAACAACAGACATGTTGAGTATTCACTGTATACATGATCTTTGATTAGGTCCTTTGTGGTGATGTGGTTGAGTTGTTCCTTGATAGCTCTTTCACGATCTACTTCTTTCCTTAAGTTTGAATTCATCTGCCTGTATAGCAGTCAATGATTCATACAACTACTGTATAAGGAGGCATGCTCACCCATTAATTATACAATGATCCCCCATTAATATTCCAAAACGTACACGCTAATTGGCCAGCGTGCCCGTTGTTAATCCCACAATATACCAACGGAAAAAGGTCCAGTCATCCAGACTTTGTTCCATTGGTATAAAGTGTCCAAAACCTTTTTTTTTTTTTAATAAAGAAAGAAAAAGAAAAAAAATGGAGCAATGGAGACTTTCTTTTCTCCATTGCTTCTGTTTCAAAGCATTGATGTACTGGGTATGCTAGGCAATGCAAGTCCCATACACATGCGCAGTACATCAACACAAGGAAGCAGTATACCACCACCGGTGGAAGAACTGTAATGCACCATTATACAAAGACATTATTTAAGAAAAGTAAGTATTTTTTTTCTTAAATAATGTCATTGAATAATAGCAATAACCGACTCCGGTTCACCCTCATGATTAAACCATGCCAACCGTGGGTAAATCTTCAATATACCACACCACATCATCGGTTATTGCTTAAATATTATCTCTGTAAGCAGGAAGCATTAAGTATATAAAACTATAAACTTTTATAAGTCTGCACTGGTGGTACAAAGGAATAAAGCCCCTACCTGAGTCTGATTAGCAGTTTGGGTGCTTGGCACCACAGGCAGAGAGGGGGTGTGCTTATCTAGGGGGACGTATGCAGGGTAGACATCTTACAGTAGCCTGGTGGTGGCTGAAGTTCATAGCAAGACAGATCACCAGGCTGAGTGCATGAGAGGGCAAGGACATGGGCTGCTTCAAGAGTTTGGGGCAGGTGCGCCCTCTAGCTGTTCCTCATTGTCTGTCCAGCTGTGCAACAGATGTTAGTATGCTGGCTGGGGTGATGGGGCCAAGGACTGCTGACTGGCTACTGTGTACATTATGGCTGCCAATGCTGTTTCTTGAGCTTCTTTCTGTGATCCCTCATTCACGTTGCATTAGAAATACTCACAGTAAGGTAAAATCCCCAATATTTTAGGGAGCCTACCGAGTGCTAAGGTCATGAGTACAGCCTGCCATACAGGAGTAATGAAGGGAACCCAGGGTTGTGAAAGCATGGCAATCAGAACAGTCAAAAGGCCAAGCAGGACCAAGGGAGGAGGTATTATAAACTTGCAATATTCACAGAGTATTTCCTTGCTAAGAAAATTATAAATTTCTCCATTAACAGAGTGATGGAGAAAGGGGAAAAAGGACACACCAAGACAGTCATCTTAAAGATTTGTTAATATGCTGAAACTCATATTTGTAATCTTACTCAGAAGGGTCATATATGATGGGTGTGCTAACTGGTAAATTCTGCATAGTACCCAGTTTTCTGACGCAAACAGTAGAGATCAGCTATAAAGACTTACAGTGGATATAAAAAGTTTACACACCCCTGTTAAAATGTCAGGTTTTTGTGTTATAAAAAAATGAGACCACAATAAATCATTTCAAAACTGTTCCCACCTTTAATGTGACCTATAACCTATACAATTCAATTGAAAAACAAACAAATCTGTTAGGGGAAAAATATAAAAAATAAACATACAATACGCTCGTTGCATAAGTGTGCACACCCTTAAACTAATACTTTGTTGAAGCACCTTTTGATTTACTTACAGCATTCAGGCTTATTGGGTACACACCTCCCATAAATTAAAGAGACTCTAATTAAACCCAAATGAAGTTCAGCTGTCTTAGTAGGATTTTCCTGACATTTACTCAGTTGCCTGCTACAGCAAAAGTCATGGTTCACAGAGAGCTTACAAAGAATCAAAGGGATCTCATTCTTGAAAGGTATCAGTCAGGAGAAGGGTACAAAAACATTTCCACACCATTGGATATACCATGGAACACAGTGAAGACAGTCATCAAAAAGTGGAGAAAATATGGGACAACAGTGACGTTGCAAAGAGCTGGATGTCCCTCCAAAAGTGATGAAAAGATGAAAACTGGTCAGTGAGGCTGCCAAGAGACCTACAGCAACACTGAAGGTGCTGCAGGAATTTCTGGTAAGTACTGGTTGTGTACTTCATGTGACAACAATCTCCCGTATTCTCCATGTGTCTGGGCTATGGGGTAGGTTGCAAGATGGAAGCCTTTTCTTACACAGAAAAACATCCAGGCCCAGCCAAAATTTGCAAAACAATACATCAGGTCTCCCAAAAGCGTGTGGGAAAATGTGTTAGGGTCTGATGAGACCAAGGCTGAACTTTTTGGCCACAATTCCAAAAGGTACATTTGGCGCAAAAACAACACTTCGCATCACCAAAAGAACACCATCCCCATGGTGAAACATGGTGGTGGAAGCATTGGGGTTACTTTTCTTCAGCTGGAACTGGGGCTTTAGTCAAGGTGGAGGGAATTATGAATAGTTCCAAATACCAGTCACTTTGGCCCAAAACCTTCAGGCTTCTGCTAGAAAGCTGAAGATGAAGAGACATTTCACTTTTCAACACAACAATGACCCCAAGCATACATCCAAATCAACAAAGGAATGGCTTCACCAGAAGAAAATTAAAATTTTGGAATGGCCCAGACCTAAATCCAATAGAAAATCTGTGGTTTGACCTGAAGAGGGCACTGCACAAGACATGCCCTCACAATCTGACAAATTTGGAGCACGTTTGCAAGGAAGATTGGGCAAATATTGAAAAGTCAAGATGTGCCATGCTGATAGACTCCTACCCAAGAAGACTGAATGCTGTAATTAAATCAAATGGTCCTTCAACAAAGTATTAGTTTAAGGGTGTGCACACTTATGCAACCAGCTTTTTGTATGCTTTTTATTTTTTTATATTTTTTCCCCTAACGGATTTGGTTTTCAATTGAATTGTACAGGTTATAGGTCACATTAAAGGTGGGAAGAGTTTTTAAATGATTTATTGTGGTCTCATTTTTTCATATCACAAAAACCTGGCATTTTAACAGGGGTGTGTAAACTTTTTATATCCACTGTATTAAACAAAGAATGGATACCACACTACAGTATCACAGCAGTGAAAACAACTTGGGAGAAATGACCTATTTTAGAAGCACTAAAATCAAAATGGATCTGTGGCACAAGGCCAAGGCTACTGAGGAATAAACTCAGTAAACAAAAAGGGCAAGAGGTGGAAAAGACAGAGCTTGCTTAAAAAAAGATTAGATAGCCAGTATATCAAGAATGCTCCAGCCCTGCAAAAAAAGTAAGAACACCAGGAAATCCCCACCTTGCCCTATCACATTCATGACTTTGGGCTGGGCACTCACATGGTGCCAGTAGAATACAAAAGATGGTAGGTATGGGAAGAATGACCTGAAACCTATACAACATAGGAAGTTCACCAGAAGAAGGAAGGGAGGAAACTAGCAGTCCAGCTAAAAAAGGCCAAGGTCCTGACATCCTTCACAGCTGGATGCACTGAAGTGGACAGTTTGTGGAGCATTCCAATCTAGGTATACTAAAAGAAGAGGATGTGACTTACCACTTCTTCCTCTTACAAACGGTGGAATATAATGGAGAAAGCAGAAGACTGTTCTTTTCAACAAGCAACTGTGAGGGCTAACCAAGCTGTCAGGATATCAGATGATGACAGTCAACCCAATCAAGGGTTGTCGTACTCCCTACCCAAACCAGGATGATCTTGTAATAAAGTGAAGTCCCAGCAGGACCTGAAACCAAAGCCTAAAGGGTAACTAGACACCTACAATGAAGTCAGTGCTCAAGGAGGGAATCTGTGCTAAAGCTCTATATGTCTTTGGTCATATGTTCTCCTCTCAGACATGAAATACAGTCTGGAAAAAATACTCTGATTCAAAAAACATTACCAGGTTTCAATAGCTTGCTTACAACAGGAATAAAATTTGGTACCATCTTCCTTGCTGAAGTACTTGATCACTGTCTGGCCTAATAATGAAAGTTTCTGATATGATCCTTCAGTGCTTTAAAAGCAAGAAAATGGCTTCACTTCCAGGGTATTACCATGGGGAGTACTTTCCAAAACCTTCCCTGCTCACTGAACTATGGCTTCTCCTTGGTAGATACCCCAATTGTAGACAAGGGAACCAAAACAGACTGTCGTACACTGACAGGATGAAACCAACTACACCATTCAGACTTGGAAAACAATCATTCCAGCTTTAGAAGTAATGACACGGATCTGAAATCATGAGAATATGTAACTGAAAATGTGGACTTCAATGCCACTCACAGCAAAGTACCCTCAAAGAGAATTACACCAAATGAACCATCAATCTAGCAGTAGTCACTATTCTTATAAGATGATGAAGTATGCAAGCCTCTATACAAAGCTGCATCACAATGAAAAATAAAGATTCTATTTTTTTTGTCTTCTGAAGGGGAAAGAAGAAATACTGTATCAATCCCAGAACCGCACTCAGTGAAAACTCTCCCAGTGCAAAACCAAAGCTGATTTTTGTCCGTCAAGCTCAGAGATTTTAACCACAGTAGACCTTAACCCAATATCACTAAAAATATATCAGAAAAAAGTGGCCACCGACAGCCAATTGTCCTAGACTGGAAGCAGCTAGAGACCCTTCAAGAACAAGATCTCCATTATTAATAAACTACCAATGGTGAAGAAAACTGGAACTGTTGTGCCCTAAGGATAAAAAAGACAGGATCTACATAGGATTCTCTGACACCAACCTGTCAACAAGCATCATTAATGTCCAAAGCTACCAGTGAACAGTCTGAAGGCAAAGGGAACCATTAGGCCTGCAGAGGAATCAGAGACACCATCACATACCTAAGACACCTGAATAACTTGCAGAGGTCTAAAATAAGCTAAAACCACACTGTCCTCCTTGAAACAAAGAATAGAAAACCTTATTCTATGCTTATCTACTAGTATTAGTTCAACCATCCCATTAAGTTGAAGAAAATGCAAAGTTGCCAGTAAGACCTTTAAAAATTTCTGATCATCCAAGAGAAGCTTGGTTGAGGCAGACTTAGAAACTACGGAATGTGCCCAATTGAGACCATCCTCCAAACTGTCCTGGATAATGGAATGTTTCCTCACACTGGGGTGCATCTAGAAACATGACCCATCCATGTTAAGACTGACAAAGCTGCCTGAGACGCCTCTGTCCAAAAAGACATAGCCATGACTTGGAGGGTTAGCCTGTAGAATGTTTATGTTGTTGTCTCTGAGAAGATGTTCACCCTGAAAACTTTAAAATGGTCAGCAGAAAAAAGGGAAGTAAGACAAGTATCTTTGCAGCAAGATGCAACTCTCTCCTACCCTGGACATCCCTGAAGAATTTCAAGAAGTGACCACTAAAAAGAAAATTTCCTATGACAGGGAGACATAGCCAAGCCAAGCTAATCTCTGCAGGCAGATGCTTCCTTTAGCCACCCTAACCACATTAACATGCACCATAGAGTGATTTTGTGAGACCCACACATGAAATCAAGAAAAGACCCCTACAGTGATTCCTTAGTCAAGGAGCTAAGCAATCCAGATATACTGGTTAAGGTCTGACTTATTTAGGTGGTCTCGGAAAGATGCGTTGGACAACTAAGGACAGGGATCCTCAGTGAGATAGAAGAAACGACTGCTGTACAAAATCCAATCAAGAATTCAAATTCTTTTTTCAGGAAGAAAGCAGCAGCCAATGAAGGAACCACACACCATGCTGCCCTGCAGAAATTACAGATCATCCTCCTCATTTAGAAAGAAATGAAATAAAGATCTGCCTAGGTTCTTATAAGAGTGAGCTGCCCTCTTAAGGAAGGCTTGACCAGAATCATAACACTTCCAGGTGAAAACAGCTGTCTTAAATAGACAGATTCAAGGGAAGACAAAACTTTATTCTCCCCAGCCAAGTGACAGGAGTTCTCTTGGAAGAGAAAGGGAAGAATAAGCCAACCCAATTTAGGACATCCTTAATCAGCTGCCAAGTATCCAGAAAGCAGGAGTCATTCTAACAGGAAATAAAGAGGGGTGCATTCAAATGCATTCCAGAAGTGGGGACTACTAGACATGCATATTTTGCATTCCAGGGAGATATTGATGACAGCAGGAATAGCTCTCACTGCTAAATAACCAAACAGCCACCCCTGCTGTGTTGTATGAGTTGAGTCTATCTACTTGTTGCAGAGAGGGTGAGGGATAGACCCTCAGCAGACAGGGAGAGCACAGTGAAGACATAGTCTTCACTAGTCCTAAAATAGATATTAACCTCTGTTTACAAAAGGAGCTCTTCCATGTTTATTTGTCCAACTCCTGCCAGTGATTAAAATGGCCACTTTGCTCAAAAGTCCTGAGTGCACATAAGAACATGTGGAGGCCTACTTGGTTCTCACTAGCAAGATATAATTATCTTTGGGGAGATAAGGAGAGAGAGCCCCCAGAGCTTAGGTTCAGCCAGCTGGACCCACCTCAGGACTTCTGAGGCCCTCTGCTTATGGGAACCAGTCATAGATTCCTGTGTTCGATAGAAGGTCTCAATCCCAGAGGTACTTACCTGGGAAGAGCCAGTCTGATCACACTCGTTTTTACCAAAAGACGAAAAGAAGGAAATCAAACCTTCACTGAAGGAAATCACTACCATCAGGGCACCAACAGCAACCACAACTACAGCTAACTTTGGAATGGATTCAGGTGTGAGCTTAACTGATAATGTTGCTTTCTCTTACCTTACTCCTTTCTGCCTCCTCACCAGCTCCCAGGAAAGAGACCCATACGTGGTCCCTATGCTATGTATTCCCTCATCTGGTCCTGGCACAAGAAGCAGTTTCTGAAGTGGTTTAACTGCAAGAAGATGATTATAGGAACTTGGTAATGAAATTACATTAAGCAAAAGTGAACTTTTCAACAACATGCACTGGGAAATGAAAAGTACAGTGTGAGGGGCTAGAAGAAACTAGGATCACGGGCTGGCATGCCTTCTTACTGCACACAAGAAAGTAAAACATGCTGCGGGGTGGTACATGCCAGAGTTTAAAAGTTCAAGACCATGTAAAAAATGAACAATGAGAGTGCACTCAAGAAAGATAAACTAACAGCAGACCCATCACTGAGGTCCCCTCAAAGTAAGATCAATCACATCCTTTACTTAGTCAGTGATTTGAATGCATTTTTCTGTCAACACTGGTGACAGGGGTATTCTCTTATATTTCCTGACCCCAGAGTATATCCTAAACTGAATAAGTGTCTCTCTTTATAAGCTTCTCTTGTTACTCTAAAAATCAAGACAAAGAAATTGCCATAGGGAGGCTAAGTGCTGTGTGTCTGTGTGTGTTAATAGAAGGAGACTATAAATTTGTCCAGTCTTTATTCTCTCTGCTCAAATGCCACTATTATCCAAAGACTATTGCCTTTACATCATTCAGCCCACTTTCACACAAGTCTGAAGCACTTAAAAGACATGTCTGTCTTACATATTCCAACACCCATAGATTACATTTATCCACAACCCATTTTGAGAAGCATTTGCTCACATTTAAAGTGTCTTCCTTTAATCTCTTTATAATATTATCATCAAATTATTCTTCATTTCCTTTCTAATTACATCTACCAATATCTTCTCAGATGCCTTATACAACTCATACAACTCTCCTTTTTCACTTCTGTTTTAGGGCCTCTCCTTTTATCTGCCCTCTGCTGTAACCCACTGACCCTCCTGTTCCTCAGCATCACAGAATAGCTTAATCTTGATGATGTGCAGATGTTTGTCCTTGGCCTACCCATTCACCTCCCAAGCAGGATTTGTAATGATGTCAATTCAGTTCATGTATACAAGCTTCCCTATGCTCACTGCCCAGTGTAGACAAATTACTCTACTCCTTGTAATGCTACTGTGTATGATTAGAAACCCTGTTCTTTACCAGAGCTTTGACTAGACAGAAGGTACCTATACCCACCTTCTGAAAAAGTTGAACAGCTGCCTAAAAGCTTTCAGTCTCCCTCCTCCTTTGCCAGCTAAAATCCCCCCATATCACTGGCAAACCCGAGATCACAGACATTTGTGACAATTGTGTGTTTGGGGTCCTGCATTTTCAAACTTTAGGTCATTCGTGTTTTTGGATTTTCATTTATGTAATACAGACCCTTTCAAAACAACACCCACATCAACACATACAGCCACATCTCATGGAGCCTCTTATTCTAAGCTGATGAGGCAAGTCACCATACAATCCAACATTCTCATCATTGGAGACTCCATTGTGAGACACACTGATGTCCTGTCCCTCTAGCCAGGCTAAGTAAGGAGAAAGTCATGGTCAGCTGCTTATCAGGGGCTAGGATCTGCCACATTGGGCACGCACTCATGTCACTGGACCACAAGTACCAGTATGATTCGGCCATAGTCCATGTTGGTGTAAATTACGTGAGATGGAACCACCCTAGACTATATGAAGAGAGACATAATGGAGCTCTCACAATATGTGTCCCAGGCTGGGTATGTGCCTAACATTGAACAGCATTTTAACTTCTTCAAGGCTAATGCCACAATATAAACAAAAGATGACTGACTTTTGCAGTTGGCTTAGTTTCTATATTTGATTTGTCAGCATGGAAGGAAATGGTCAACAGATCACGTTGCTTTGCCAGGGATTGTCTGCACCCCTCCCCTCTAAGCTTTTGAATATTGGCTAAAACATTGTCTTCCCCTATAGTGCCTTTTTTAAGCAATGCCAAACTAAAAGTACTTCCAACAAAGCAAATCAAAACCAAGAAAATCTAAAGGTATTACTGCTCAATGCTAGGAGTTTAAATAAAATACTCCAGTCCCTACAGGCTGTCTTAACTCTACAGAATGCTGGTCTCTGTGTGATTAGTAAGACGTGGTTTAAAGCCAAGGAGACCACACTGACAGTGCAAGGTTATAATGCCTTCCACACACCAGCTACAACACAGACAGGGTCTAAAGGTGGAGGTATCTCAATTTACGTCAGAAATAAATACACCTCAAGGCTTGTCAAACAGGACATTACACTTGAGCTGCTCCATGTTCAAATCACCACAGGCAAAATTCAGTAACACTTCCTTGTAATCTATATGTCCCCCTCTATGTCCCAGGAAACGCATAGTAGTTATTTAAACTTATTATAAACACTCACTATCCAACCTAATACCCCATTCATGTGCAACTTTAATTGCCTCACTGTTAACTGGGAATCCTATACGACACTAAATATACAGGCACAGAGATTCCTGGATTTTGTAAACACAAACTCCCTGAACTAGAATCTCAATACACCAACCAGGGGGTGCAACCACACTGGATCTGGTCCTCACTGATATGGGAGAGTGCTGCACACCCCCCAGTGCAATTCCCTGATAATGTCAGACCACAAAATGGTCTAATTTGAAGTAAAAATAAAACCTGGACCCCCAGCTAAACCTGGAATATTCAGGAACTACTCTGAGGCTAACTTCCTGCTGTTAAGTGATAACCTGGCAACATTTTAAGGCCCCATAAACCATGAGAACATTGCTGCCTATGCAGAATTGTTCACATAAACCCTACACAAGCTTAATAGAGGCAGCTGTACCCAGCAGTAAGAAGTACAGAACTAACCTGAAAAACAAGCACAAAATCAATAGGTTGTATAACAGAAGGAAGAAAATCATGGCAGAAATTAAGTGATGCAGCACCCAGCAGGATAAAAGCACTCTCATCAAACTAAACAAACAACTCAGAGGACAGATAAAGTCTACCAAAGCCAAATTTGAGGTAAATTTGGCCTCCCAGTCCAAGGACAACCACAAAGTATTCTGTAGTTATGTCCGCAACCTCAAAGGCAATACACAGTTGTGTGCAGAGCTCATCATAAATGGAGTTACCTATACTGAGCCAGAAGGTATAGCAAACCTACTAGCCAATAAATTCAGCTCCATTACCCCTCTCTCCCCTTCAACCTTCCCTCAAGAAATACCATCAACTATATCTCCCCCTGCAATCACTAGGGAAGAAGGGCCGTACTGTTCTCTATAAGGCCAAGAACACTGCATCTATGGGACCAGACAATATCTCAGGATGCCTTCTTAATAGCATGAAACACAACCTATTAGGCCCTCTGGAATTGCTATTTAACTGTATACTCCAAGCAAGCTTTGTGCCTCATGAATAGAGAACAACATTCATCCGTCTACACAAAGGTGAGCCATCTACAGACCCTGGTAACTACAGACCCACACGTCTCACTAGTCATAGCTGCAAAGCCATGGAAATTATGGAAATGATCAATAATGATATAGTAAATGGACTTTCAAGATGGCTGCATATTGAGTAACAGCTTGTTTCTAGCTCTCCCAGTATGAAAAAAGAAACTCAGCAGAGAAGGCCAGCAGACTTGTGTTTATGGTTAAATTTCAGTAACTGGCTAGTAAATGCACTGCCTGAATGCCTGGAACAAAGAAATACAGAAGACCTGGAAAAATCCAGCTACAAAAAGTGAGGAAGAAACACTGACTGGGGAAGGTTCTGCAGCTGTTCAGCAAAAAGCAATACAACCTTCAGACATGACTTCCAGTAACCTACAGGGAAATATAAGACAACTGCATACAGACCTGTTTAAAATAAACAAAACATTGAGTATATCAATAGAAACAACAAAAAGCTGGAAAAAAATGGAAAAAGCTTTAAGCAGATATTCACTTGAGATGATAAAGCTGCAAAAAGCAGACTGAAATGAAGAAAAGTCTGACTGAATGTGAAACTGCTCAGGAAGAGATGTTCCAAAAAATAATACAATTAGAGGACAGAGCACATAGGGAATACCTGAGATTTTCAGCTATACAAGAGAAGCTGGAAGGAACAGACTGCATTCATTTTATGAAAGCACAAATAAGCAACTGGACTGGTATTCCACAGCAGGAGTTGATAGTTGAAAGGGCACATCATGTGTATGCTCCAAACCTAGCTATAAGAAAGCAACTTAGACCTTTAATAGTAAAGATGCAATCCTACCAGCAAAAGGAGTTGATTCTAAAACAACTCTGGCAGAAGGACAAGATACTAAAAGTGGAAGACAGCAGAGTGCTTGTGGAGAATGATTACTCATTGTACACCAGGCAGAAGAGGAGTAAATTCATTCCACTATTCAGGCAATGTTGAATGCGAATGACCAACTATCTGATAGTGAGCAAACATTATACTTTATAACCACTTTTTCATTTGATGCCCCCTTCATTGTTGACATTATTGTCAACAATTGGAAAATGCTTAGAATAGATCATGCAGTTAGTCATAAGCTAGGGGGAGCACCTAAGTGTGTATATAGGAAAGGAGTTTCCTTTAAACAACTACTGGAGAAAAGTGATAGTACACAAGCATTCACTGGCAGGAATAAAGGTAATTATAGATGTGGTAGATGCAGTGTATGTCACTTAATCAAAGTTACGGGGGCTCGATTTACATTGGCTGGAATAAATGTCAAAGTAGAAGCCCACTTTGATTGTTACTCCATAAATGTGGTTTATATGGCTACATGTACACAATGTCCTGCTTTCTATATAGGAAAGACCTGCAGGGCATTGAGGGATTGTATTATTGAACACCAGTCAGACATAAGACTGGGCAAGAAGACCAATGCATTGTATAGACACATTGACAATAATAGTGGGCATAGATTTATGTTTAGTGTCTTACAACAGATAACGATGGATAAATTAGGTAGGAAATTAGATGTACATTTAGATATAGCTGAGATGAGATGGCAGCTGTTAACCAATGCACAGGAAGCTCCTGGAATCAATGACTGCATTACTATAATGCCTATTTTAAAGTTAAAAAGTATATTGGGGTAATATTACACCTGTTTTTTATTTTGTTTTTTATTTTGTTTTTTGTCTTATATTTTATTTTATTCAATTGTCCAGTGGTAATAAAATGGTGTTTGTATTTACATCCCACTGGAACTTGGATATAATGGTGTTTGTAACATTGTGTGTAACAGTATTTGGTTACGTTCCTTCTGCTGTATGCTGTCTTTTTAAATTTCAATTTCTACTGAGGGGTGTTAACCTTTTTTAATGGACTGGTGATGATGTCATTTTTAAGGCATATATAAGGAATTTCATTATATTTACTAAGTGTTCTGATGAAGTCGGATTAAAGACGAAACCTAGGTAAACTCGTGTGGCTTTGTGTTGTTCTGGTTGCTTCTTGGAGCTCAAATACTGGTTCATATTTGTTAAAGAAAATAAGGGACTCAGAAATTCAATGATATAATTGGTATGGTAGTCAAAAAAAGCTGGCTCTATTTACAGAGGATGACATTTTATACATGACAAAACAAGAAAGGGATATTACACTGTTATGGAATATTTTAAGATAGTTTCAAATTTTCTTGGGATACAAAATTAATAAAGCTAAAACAAAGACAATAGTGGTAAATTATATACCCACACACAGTAAGACGCTGTCCGGTTTGATTCTCAGCTAGAGCGTCTTCTGCGTGGAGATATGCTTGAATGGGCGTACCTTCGTTGAAGGTTGTGCATCAGGACTGGCAACTCGGCACGTAAAAATCAACTGCCAAACATTAGCGGACCGGAGTTCCGCTGTGGCGACCCCTAACTGGGAAAAGCTGAAAGACACAACAACAACAACACACAAATTGGTCCACAATATCCATATTTATGGGCATACCTCTCAACCTGGAAACTTCAAAAATCTGGACAAGGCCCATGAAAAATAGGTACAAATCTGTATGCTGATTGACATAAAATGTGCATACATAATTAGGTAACCCCACCCGCTCCAATGGAATTGTGGGATACCAACCTTCAAATGCAAACTGAAGAACAGACAACCAAAATATGGCACCAGAGTCCCCCTGTAGCCATTCCATTGCCCCATTACATGGCTATTTTGCCCCATTTACCATAAACACTAGTGTACATACTGATTAACTTCTACAGTGATTATTTGGATTTTATTTTTACATTTTATAGCACAATGCACAAACACTAATAGACATCTGCTAACAAAGCAACACTGTCTCACAATGAAAATAGACTTAGCATTACAACTTCTATGCCCTTGAAACTCACATTCATTGAAACAGCATTGAAACCCACACCACATCCAAAGAAAATGCATCTGGCCAGTGGTGGATAAAAATTACCTTTGGGCTGTTTTCAAATCATAGGCTCCTTGCACACAAAACAAGAAACATACATGTGTTCTTTGATACACCTTCCTGACTTTATTAAATTGTATTCCTTGTATAATACAGCACACTTGTTAGACTTAGAGCACATTTTAAATTTATTGTTTGAACATTTTTCCAGTAGGTAATGAAACAAAATGCATGAACTAATAATGACAAAACTGCCCAATTTAGAACATTTCTGTCATAAAAGTCTACTTCCACACACACACACATATATATATATATATATATATATATATATATATATATATATATATATATATATATATATATATTATATATAAAAATAGAGTTTCAGTAGTTTAAGCCATGGGAATCTTGCACAGCTTCTTGAACTTATTTTCAATTTCAGTTTTTTGCTTGACTTACTCTGATTTGTGTTATCAAACCAGCTCAACAGCTATAAATGCACAACAAAATAAACTAGGCAAACTGCATGTTTTAATACTTCCAATTTTTAGTCCAAGTACTGACAAAACCGCTCCTACATTCATCCTGAAGCATCAAAACTATCATTGTAATCCAGGTGCTGTTAACTGGTCACTCTTGTTTCTCCACTGTCTGAAGTGGGAAAATATGGTTTATCTTGAATGCTGGAAAATGTACTGTACTTGTTTAAAAATATTTTTTTATAATGCACCACAGAACATAATAATTCTGATCTTCTGTTCCTGAATTTGGGTTAATTATATTTGTTGCTCTTTCCACTGAGACACAAATGCCCTTGTGCGTGACATTTTCTCACTTCTGTAAGTTCTGTTGTATCTGTAGCTACAGCCTTGACTTGTTACACTCACCCCCTTTAAAAGTACAACAACAACACAGTACAGTATCAGCAATGCATTTACATACTGTGGGAGTAGAAACTACAACCTTCTGCATCAAAAGCAAGTATTTAACCTGTTATGCTATTAACAATGCAAGCAGACTCAGCATAAGCAACATTAAACTCCTCTTCCCCTGAAGCTCTCAAGTTCTCAGCTCCTTGTAAAATCCACTCGACACTCAATTGTATGTCTCAACTTTGCAGCACAAGAAATCTGAAAAAAGCCAAAATTTATGGGGGGGGGGGGACAAAAGCCCAGAAACCAGGGACACATTTTAAACATTACTTTTATAATTTTGGAAAGTTGCGAGAATAAAATGTTGTGTTACCGCCATGCATTTTCCTGCCAAGTCTTGAACCCAAGACCTTGTGCACTACATTCAGAGCAACATACCACTATGTCAAATCAGAAGTTTCCTGAAAGATTCGAAGACTGAAACTTAAATGGCTATCATTTAGTGAATTCATTTCTCACTTCTCACCATAGCTGTCAATGTCTTAGCACAAACAACCTGGACAAAGCCAATAATGGGGGAATACAGCCCCAAAAATAGGGACAAATTTCAAATACTGATCTTATAAACCTAGAAATTTGCTAGAATAAAAGGTTTTTGGTTAACATTTATTTTCTACTAGATCCAAGAACATCTCTGTCTCTATTGGGTATACAACAGATACTAGGATGACAATGGACATCATTAGGAGATACTGGGGTTTGCTGACCACTGATCCTGACATTAGGAGGTTAATAGGAGATACACTAAGGTTCTTGTACAAGAATAAAAAGAACCTGAAGAGGATGCTGTGCTATCTGGATGACAATAGGTTAAGAGGGAGTGCGATACCCTGTTTCAAATGTAATTTTTGTAGTTTCATAGACAGCAGTGGTATCTTTGACCATCCTGATAATGGGCATAGGTACAAGTTTAGCCTAAGTGCCAACTGTATGATGTTACATGTTGTTTACTTAGCCTACTGCAGGTGTTGCAAAGCATTCTATGTCATGAAAATGGTAGGACTTTGAGAGATAGGATTAGGGAGCACTTTTACCACATACAATGTGCTTCCATGAACAATGCTTTGTCTAAGCATGTGATTAGTACTAATGCTAGTCACACTTTCAGGTTTATGGTTACTTATATAATTTTTCCCACTGCTTGAGGTGGTGACATCAGGAACTTAATAATAAAACTAAGGGCTGACCAAGGTAGTGGACTTCATGAAAAAGTTTTACTTTGATCTATATTAAAGGGACATAGCCTTAGGAGTTAACCTTGTTTCACTTTACATGTTTATATAGTTTATATTTTTTATTTTCATTTTTGATATGTATTTTGTATATGTTTTGTGTCTATTTTATATAATTGTATGCTCTTTCTCTTTATTTTTATAAGCTTTTTAGCTGTTAACATGTAATTGGCTTAAGGGTATTTGAACTATGTATATATTGCAGTGGCTCATTCTCTCTGTGTCTATGGTCTGATGAAGCAGTACTGAAAATGCTTACTAAGTTTTATTTATTTGGCAATCAAGTTTTATTTGTTTGGTAGTAAATATGTTTCTACTTCAACCAGTTTGTTACTCCATTGGTTTTGTTCTGTGATAAATGTAAGACTGCCTATGTCATATGTGATAATTTAATAGACATTTATTGGAGAAATAAGTAATGCTATGGTAAACCTCCAGACACTGGACCCAACCCAGTTTGATTTCAAGGGCAGATCATGCCTACTCAACCTGGTGGACTTCTTTGAGAAGGTTACCAAAGCAATGGATGAGGGCAGTAAGGCATTTGACACAATACCCCACTCGGGCATTGTTGATAAACTCAAGAGGTTAGGTACAAACCCATATGTCACCCAGTGGACAGTCAACTGGCTCACAGACAGGGCCCAGGAAGTTAGAATAGAGAAGTCTGCCTCTGCAAAGAGGCCAATCACAAGTGGAATCCCTCAGATTGGTCCTTGGATTGCTACTTTTTGGCAATTACTTCTCTAAAGTCAAGGCCAATGTCAGTGGTCCGTGGCGGACAAAATTTGCAGATGATTGCAAATTAGGAGCTGTCATTGAATCCCACACTGACACAAATGTTCTCCAGGAAGGGCTGACATAGATAGACAACTGGTGTCAGAGCCATGGACTAAAATTAAATGCCAAGAAATACATAATAGTAGCCTTTGGGAAGTCATCCACCCCTGGTAACTGTCATACTGAAAACACATCCCTTAGAGTTGACCCAGTAGTTAGGGGCTTAGGAACATACATAGACAGTAATCTAGCCTTTGACCATCATGTGTCTGTAGTAGTGAGGAAATCATTCTATGTTGTGTAACTTATAAACAAAGGTATGGTATCTAGGGATATGGTATCTTAGGTCCAAGGAAATCATTGTTCCACTGTATATGGCATTCATCAGACCTATCATTGAGTACAATGCCCCCTTTGGTATGTATCACACCTTGCATACCCAACATTTGGAATGTCCACAGAGGTTCCTCAGTAAAAGAAAACAGAGTGTAAGTAAAATGTCCTATGCAGACTATCTGAAGGCCCTATCCCAGTATTCTGTCTCCTACAGCCTGTTGAGGGGAGATCTATGCTTGGTATACAGGTCATTGTCAGACCCCACTCTGATGGACCTCATGCATATCCACAAAACAAACAGCACCAGAATTACCCACTCTAAAGACTTAAACCTTGCCTGTTCTATAAATAGGACCTGCTGAAGAGAGAGAGAGGTACGTATCCCAGAGACTACCCCTTCTCTGGAACAGGCTGCCCATCCATATGAAGCAGAGTTCCTCCCAACCCAATTCAAGTGCAACTTGGACAGTTGGATGGGCAACAGGAAATTCATCCTTGGTTTGGCACCTATGTCTCTAATGAACAGAGGCAACCTGTAAATGGGTCATCTCCCAGGCCCCTGCTTGTAAATATTTCATTTCCCAAGCCCCTGCTTACACTTATCAAGCTTATCAAAACATGTCAGAGATTTGGGATTCATGGCTAGGTTTAAAAAGGCCCTTGTGGTCATTAGCCTAGTGAACACATATGTACCTGTGTAACCCTTGTATCTTTAACTTCATTTCTAAGGAAAAAGGTCAAGTTCATTTAATAGCTTCTCATGAGACACACAGCTTCAGTTTAATTTCCTTTTTCTTCCCTCAGCCAGGAGATACCATTGAATGTGACATTGATGAAATCGGAATCATCAGAAACAAGGTGATTTAAAGAAATTCAAGAAGTGGTTGCCTTGTAAGTATTACATTGTTTATCATTTATAATGTTGTATGTAAACAATTGAGATAGTCTCAGCATGGAGTGAAAGGTCATATCCCAGAAGCCAGCAACTACTGATGAGTGATACTCAGAAATGAAATCTAAGTAGCTTGACAATAAATGAGGTGCACAAATAAATAGAATATGATTAAAAAAGCAACAAAATAGTATTGGGTTCCACAGTACACAGATCATACAGTCTTCACAAAATGTTTGTATTTGGAGGAGAAAAATGACCAAGTGCAGTTATTGGTTTTCAATGCAGAATAAATAGTAATATAATGCGCAAACTGCATGGGACCTTGGTGTTAGGTGGAGAACAAGTGTAGTGTGGAATTCATAAGAATGAGATCACAGGTGCACTTTATAACGGATGACCACAAATTGAAAATAGCTACTAGTACACTGGGAATCTACACTCTGTGCTAAGCTAGTTCTGGAGGCTACATCTCATGACCTACACAGGAAAAGCTGAGATGGTAAAAGAGGCAGCAATTAGTAAAGTGAATGACACAGAAAAGGAACCTTGTGTCAGAAGTCAAAGATATATGCTGCTAATAACAGAAGGAAACTGGTGAAACCACTTCCCAAGGAAAAGTAGGAAATCAATATACTACAACAGACCGTTTCTAAGGTTTACATATTTATTTGTTGACCAGATGTTCCCCAGAAAGCATATGCCCTTTTACAGGGAAAAACTGATGTGCACGCAACAGAAATTATAACACAGGATATCACAACATTTACACAAAGAAGTAGTAATCCAAAGGATTCTAACTCACTTGTCCTGGTGTGGGCAAAGCTGATAACAAGCCGAGTAGGACAGACTGGACCTCCCTATCTGCAGCAGCAGCAGCAGTCACGTACTGTGCCTGCAGCACTCCCAGGCACACCCAGTCAAGCTGAGTGAGATTCTCTCCAGTGCAGACTGAGTCTTCCTTAGGGTTTTTCCATGTAGTGGGTTATGCCTGTATACCCCCAAGGGAGGTACCAAGGAGGCATAATTAGTAGTCACCCAAACCATCTCATTTGACCACTATTAACTTTGAGTAACAGAAGCTCTGCGCAAAAGTCTTCCAAGATTTCAAAGCTCCATAATCTACCACTGACAGGAAACCTAGATATCTCATAGATGAAACACTTTTTTTTGCCACTTGCATATATAACTTCATTTTTGATCACTACCAAATGTTTGTGACTATAAGTGAGGTTTTGAAATAGAAATGGCCAAAAAAAATTGACAGCTTTATCCTACGACACAACTCTCATTTCTCCATCACAGTCTGGTACAACGTACACATTACTACATCACTACACCCATCCGCTGGTCATCTTCCTGATCCTTGCTGTCCTAACTCATGAACCAAAAGACCCCAAAATTCATAACATCCTACACTTGGGACATATGCTCCCCACTCACTTTCGGACAGCCAGCCGTTATTTTCTGGAAGACAGCTATGACTTCTAATATGTAGATGGTGATTTCATCCCATGTACTTCATAATGATAAGCAGACTATTCCAGGGCAAACCACAGATCATAGACACTTGTGGCCAAGAGGATATCATCTACAAGCAACAAAGATGCAACCCTAGTATCCTTATCCTAAGAGTGAATGTTCACCATACTTTTGCTGCACCTTGATGTCCAGTCCTTGAAAACCATAAACAGGAGGGAGGACACAAGACTATACTTGCTGAAATCCTCTGCCTAACACAGATGTATCTGACTTTGTGCCAGGTACAAGGACTATACAAATAAAATGACTTAGGTGTGCACACCACTGACCACTGTAGCATATGTAGTGCAGTGATAATACTTTCTTTGTCTGTAAAGAGGAGTTAACAGTACTGTGTCTTCATCACTGCAGTTTAGTAGATGATCTTGTTGAGTGTACACCATGTCTAACACTTCTTCATTCAATCATCTTAACTATATGTATCCTTTATGATTATATGTGCTATAGCTTAATGACCCATTATCCCACCTCTAGCTTCACAAATACAAGGACTTAATGGTACATAGCAGTGGTCCTAAGACTTTGTGATGTTATACCATCACCCATAAGACATTCCAAGTACAACATCATGTGCCTTCCTGAGGCCCAGATGTACACCCTACTGGCAAACTCCTACGATACATCCAATATCTGTATGAGAACAAAAATGTGAAACACTATTACAATAGCTGGGATGGAATCCACACTGCTCCTCCTGAATCAATGAGTCAGTCACTAGATGGAGTCAGCTTTCCAGCACCCTGGTAGGGGCTTCATAAGGAGGTTGAGGAGCATCATCTATAAATGGAATACGCCCTTATGTACCCCTACCCAAAAACTGTCAGTCCAGAGGTACTCGTCTCATCTTCACAGAGGACTGAAAAGCTCCACTACACAAATGTATCTACACATACTACCAGTCCTCAGTGACAATATAAAGAATGGCATTACAGTGAAGCAATGCAGAAATGCAGGGACACACAAAGAGATTATAAAAAATCAACCAAAACACATACAAGAAGAAAGAAAATATGTTTTCTAAGCAAACAGGCACAATGTCCTTCCCATGTGGGAGTTTCCCCTGAATATCCCTTTCAGTATTTCAATATCACACCATCTTAAAGAAAAAAATAATACTGGAAAAATGATAACTGGTGTCATTCTTTCTCTGAGGTCACTCCACCTTAGAATAATTAGGTCGTATTAGCCTGCTGAACAAAAAATAAAAAGAGAAGCACTCTCAGTACATACCCATTTAATGGAACACAACCTCCAGATAACAGGCCTGAGGAATTTTGTTCCACAAAATCATCTTTTTGGCAAGCTAGTAAAGAAACCACATTGAAAAAAACATAATAACCACAAACCTCAACCATATGCAATGACTTGTGTACCCTTGCAACCTCAACATTATTTAATTATCAATATCCCCATCATCAGAAACATCTCACTGGTTGTTTCTAGCAGTGCCTCCATCACAGGAGGGCATATCTCCCAGGCTCAAGAGTTCATCTGAGTTTTAATTCCACCTCCAAAAAGTGTTTCCACCTCCAAAAAGTGTCTTCAGATGAGATCAGCATTTCTCCACCCCTCCAGAGAATAGTCTGGGCAGTGTGTTCCCCACCATTGTTATCTTATAATTTGCTAGATCCTCTTGAGATCAACCGGAAGTTATTCTCCATGGCCTTTCCAAACTTCACCTACAACCCTGCCTTTAGTTCAGTGACTGCTGAACTTGTTACCTTCCTAATTTGTCAGAACAGTAAATCTGGAAACCTAGCAGGTGCATGGAAGGTCTCTTTCTTTAACCTGATATCATCTACTTCCCTCACTTCTGGTATCCCCCTACAGGTCATTGGGTTTCCACTGTGACAAGCACCAACCACCATTTAGTCAGAGATGGATGAACAGAATCCATCTTGATGAAAATGACCAATGTAAAGCACTAAGGTCTTATGTACAGTATCGCTAAAAATCTGCATTAATATAAGTGAATGTAGCTTGCCACTGACAGTTTTTGTATTTGGTAAATAACAAGACACATCACTGGTCACATTATTTAATCCAGCATTAGTTCTGAAGGTAAATAATAAGGGTGTGAAATGAGAACTTGCGTGTGGAGGTGCCTGATGAAATTATGAGAACCATAAGTGTGAACCTCAGAATGCAACAATTGCAGGTGAAAATTATATATTGTCTTATATATTAAGTCTGGGATGTTCCCAGTATTCAATGGTAACATAATCAATATTTTACATTACCACCAACATGTTCATATTATATGCTACTCTATTCTCCTCTCCTCTTTCTCCTAACAATTACCCACTACACTTCTTATTATCACCTTAATATCCCTTTCACCACATATACTACCCCATTACCAAACCCAAACCACAAAAGGCATTACACCATACCAATAAAACCCTCCCTTTATAACACCTCAACCATCAACCAAACCTCATATTCTGTTCTATCTCTTAAATCTTCTCCAACCATTTCCTTTAAATTTAATACTCTTATTTTTCAAAATTCCTAAAACTTATTATACACATTGCATCCCAACTAATTTTCAGTGATGGACCCAAAACCAATACAACGCATGCAACCTCCCAACCCATATCAAGCCCCCAAAGCTTTTTCAACATCCCCAGAAAAGGAGTTGACCTACTAATACTTAATATAAAGATGAGAAGTTTACTTAACATGTTACAAGAATTACATGCAACCATAGCCCTATACTCACCTGATTTTGACTTAATAACTGAGACTTGGCTCAAGCCACACACCAGTAATAATCAAATAACACCTCCAGGATATAACATCCTTAAGTTAGACAGGTCAAATAAAAAAGGAGCTGGTATAGCTATTCTGTTCAAAAACAATCAAAATCTAGGGCTGACTAATCAATCCACCCCTCATTTCCACAGTACTGAAATAGTGTTTACAAAACTAATAATTAAACAACAGAAAACACCTAAACTTCATAGTAGTCTGCATCCTCCCTGATAACAATCTTGCCACAGTAGAACATATACTCCAGTGGTTATCTAGCACCTTTACACAATAAACCATCTTAATGGGTGATTTCAACATAGACTGGAATACATGTGACTCTCTTTAAGCAACCAGTCACATAAATCTTCACGGTTTTACTCAGCTAATTAAATCCCCTACCAGAGTTGACAAAACTTCCAAGAGACAGTTCATCCTGGACTGGACACTAACTAACAGACCCATACCCTCACTATCCCTGTGTCTCTCAGACACCTTTAGTAACTACTATCCCACCTATTTACTCAGGCCATCACATCAATCCAACCAAAAGCGATACGGATAAACAGATTTGTAACACAAAAAAATTCTCCCCTACTGTCTTCATATCCACCCTAAAACACTGTAACTGGTCACCTCTCAAGTCACTACCACTACACGAAGCCATAGAATTCTTCAATTCCACATTCCTTAGGATACTAGACAACCTTGCCCCACCTAGGACAATAAGAGTAAAATCCAACCAGGTTCTCTGGTTAACCAAAGAAACAAGAGCCCTACTAAAAACAAGGGACAAAGCTTGGAAAAAGTGGAAAACTAACAATACATCAAAAATAAACAGATTTACCTTGAACTGCGTAACAAAGCCAAAAAAACAAATCAGACAGGACAAAATGCATCTCTACAGTACTAGCCAAATCAAACATCAAAAAAATCCTCAAAAATTCTGGTCTACAGTAAAAACTATTCTACAACCAGGACAAGTCAGTACACCTACCCATCAACCAATAATACTTAAGACAGTATAGAAATACAATTCAATAAATATTTCACAGAAACCACAGTGGCCCTTTCTAATAACAATTGCTCTACACAAGATTCTCCCTGCTTAAAATCAAATCAGAATAACAATAACTTTTTCTTCGGCCTGTCCCCATTGATAGTATAAAAAAAAAAAAAAAAACGAAAACTAAGAACACTTAGCATCGGATCAATTACTAGCCCAATATCTTAAAATCTCTGCAGAAGTAATCTCCTACCCTATAGAGATTCTCATTAATAGATCCATCTCTGAACAAAAGATGCCTCCCATTTGGAAAACATCACACATTATCCCATTGCATAAAGGTGGGAAGCTCAACAGAACTAAATACTGCCCAATTGCAGTACTACTCCCCATCCAAAATCTTAGAAAGATGCACTCATTCTCAATTACTTAACTATCTCCTGACTAACAATCTTCTTTCCAATACTCAGCACAGTTTTCAACCAAAACATAGCATTACCACTACTTTGATCACCTTTACTAACACAGTAAATTACCACAGAAATGAAGGTAAGATAGTGTCATCCATATTTCTTGATCTATCCAAGGCATTTGATACTGTTTCACATAACAAACTCATTTCAGTTGTATCCAGTCTCAGTCTTAGCCACACAGCTATAACATGGTTCCAGGATTACTTAGCTGAATAATAGCAAGCAGTGAAATGGCAGCAACCCCCCCCCCCCCCCACACACACACACACACACCATTTACTCAAGGAGTGCTACAGGGTTCCATCCTGGGGCCCTTCCTCTTCACCCTATTTACTAAGAACCTACATACTGCTACTACACCTGCTTCCTTGGTCTAGTAAGAGATGATTCCACCCTAATATGCACTGCTTCCACACTCCAACAACTACAATATATAACCCAACAATCATTCTCAGAAGTAGCATCGTGGCTAGCTAATGCTCAGCTCATTTTTAACCCCAATAAGACAAAGCTCATGCTTTTCCAGCCCACTAAAATTAATGCCCCCCCCATCCTTTAATATATCATTAACAGACAACACAATAATTTCTCCCGTAACCCATACCAAGCTTTTTGGAGTTGTCATAGACAGTAATATGAAGTTCAAAATAGACACTGCCCACTCAATAAAAAAAGTTCATAAAAAACTTGGATCACTATATATGCACAAAAAATTCCTCACAAATAACACAAAAGCCACCATCGCTAGAACTCACCTAGTCTCCACACTTCTGTGTGCCTCACCAATACTCACCAACATCAAGAAATCAGATCTAAGCAAACTCGAACCTTGCTATAATAAAATTGCAAGGTTTGCCACTGAATCTACTTACAGATCTCATCACTGCCTAACACTAAAAAAACTCAATTTGCTAGAATTTCCCAACCTCCTGGCCTACAATCAACTGACCGTATCTCACCAATTACACTACCAACCAGACAAAATTCCTGCTCTCCTTAACATCCTGCAACCATACTCTGCCAACCGAGTCTTTCGTTCTAACAAGTCACTACTACAGACAACTAAAGCTAACAACACTGCTGATTTAATCTCACTGCATAGCTAAACAATGGAATTCTCTCCCGATAAACATAAAAACTACCTCCATAATAACAAAATTCAAAGAGATACTCAAAACGCATTTAACCAAAACTTGGTTATGCTCTTGTTGCAACCTAGGCTAAGAATACACAACCTTTGAGCTAATCAGCCTTGATCTGGTAAAAGATTGCTACAAACACCTACCTCCACTGAAATCATACCTCGAATGTATTCCTTCAAAATAGGGTAAAAGTTTGCTGTTACATTTTACACCGTATGTTTAATGCCTAAGACTGATGTTACAAAAAGCGCATTACTGTAATTATAAAAACTGTTATATGTGATTTCTACCTCTGTATCTATTCTAAATAGTTATCCTTCTGATGGTTGTTACCTTATACTCTGTATTTTGTTACAAAAAACACAAAACTGAAATTATACAAAATCTTATATCTGATTTTTTCACGAAACTGATAGTGACTGGCTCCTAGCCGGAAGCGAAGGAGACTCCTGGAGCGCTTGCCCATTTTGATGTGGTAATACGCAACCTGGAGATCTATCGAGCACATCCAAGCAACCTCACAGAGAAAGGGGAGGATGGATTGAAGAGTAACCAAGCAGAATTTGGTTTGAATAACTGATTTGTTTAAGTGGCTGAGATCCAAGATGGGTCTCCAGTCCCTGGTCTTTTTTGGCACCAAAAAGAATCTTGAGTAAAAAACAGATCTGCATTGCTCTGGAGGGACAGGTTGGATGACTCTTTTTTGACATAGCTTCAATATTTCTGAAGCTGCTTCTTTCCTTTGGTTGAGTGGAACATATTATATTATATATTATATTAATATTTAATCCAACCATTTGACCTTTTGTATAACAAAACTTTTGTACCATCTTTGTATGCATTTCTGCCATGTTTTTGTGGAACTTTTCTCCCTGGGCCTCCACTGAAAAAGGACAGTTTGTCCATTTGGACTTTCCTGGTAAACAAATGCAAAATAAATAAATAAAAATCCTGATATATGGATTCACTTTAGAAGCTCAAATTCCCAAAAACCCAAACTTCATATGGTCGAGACCATAAGTTCGATTTTCGGAAACTCGAACTCCTAAAATGAAACGTAAAAAAACCCCAAAAAAGTCAAACATCGCTTTTGCAGGGGGGCTGTGCCCCCACACACCCCTACTTAAATATACCAACTCCAAGATTGCGCTACAGTGGGGAAAAGGGAAGTCTCCCATTTTGCGCTGTATGCAGAAGCGCAAAACGGGAAATTTCACGTTTCCTGTCAACATCGCAAAAAAAAATGAAAACATTACTTACACACAGAGCACACAGGGGTCCTTGCCTCTGTGTGTAAGTAATGTTTTAAGGTAAGTAAAGTGTTATTTTTTAACACTTCACACATTCGAGTTACTGAAAACTCGAGCATATGGTCTCGACCATATGCAATTCGAGCTTTCAGTAATTCGAGCATGTAAAATGCTCCCATATATATATATATATATATATATATATATATATATATATATATATATATATATATAAAAATAAAAATCTGGAACACATACATATATATATATAAAATATATAAATAAAAAATAAAATTGAATATATATATATATATATATATATATATATATATATATATATATGTATGTATGTATAAATTATGTGTGTAAATATATATATATATATATATATATATATATATATGTATACACATACACACGTGTGTGTGTGTGTGTGTGTGTATATCTATGTATATATTTTTATATATATATATCTATATATATATATATATATATATATATATATATATATATCCGCGGTGGTGGTGCTGCGGTAGCATTGTCGCCTCACAGTAAGACGCTGACCGGTTCGACTCTCAGCTACAGCGTCTTCTGCGTGGAGACATGCGTGAATGGGCGTACCTTCGTTGAAGGTTGTGCGTTAGGGCTGGCAACTCAGCACGTAAAAATCAACTGCCAATCATTAGCGGACCAGAGTTCCGCTGTGGCGACCCCTAACCGGGAAAAGCCGAAAGACACAACAACAACATATATATATATATATATACAAAAAATAAAAGTCTTGTGTGTCTATGTGTGTGTGTGTGTGTGTATATATTTATATATATATATATATATATATATATATATATATATATATGTTTATGTATATATGAATGTGTGTGTGTGTGTAGACAGCTATATGGTTGCCCTGTACACAATCAGATGTTCTTAATGTCGTGCTTAAAAGTTGGCATTAACAAGTTTGAACATACAGAACTCTGAATACTCTAAATATCCAACACACAAAAGATGGAGAATGCAAAACTATTAGCCACTCCCAGTCTTTAAATTAAACCCTCCCATAACACTTGTCTCAAATTCATCTGAATAGTGACAGTGTTATGGGAAGTTTTTTTAATGTAAGGTGTAGGGTTGAGGGAAGGGGCAACATTAGGGTTAGCACCCATTACTAAGGTGAGACAGTGAAAAACAAAACAACAGTGGCATGGACTTGGTATTACCAAGTTAGTGGCAGTAGTCCTCATTAGTGTGTGGGTGTGTAAGCATGAACTGGGAAGGTATAATAGTTCCCCACAGTGGCACAAGTGCCCATGTCAGCCACATGTGGGTAGGGTTAGGGTCCTTAGAAACAGCCACACAGCTTGCATCATTAGATGCAGGTAAAGTCAGGAAATACCTTCATGGTTGCCTCTGTGACAGCTCCTCTTGCTGACTCTTGCCTCTGTGTTGAAGATACTCAGTATGGGCAAAAACATGGGTTTAAGACCAGCAGAAAGGGGCTTAGCTTTTAGTAAGTATGGAGGGGAAAAATAACTCACAGAGAAGAACATGGGTCAACATATCAGTGTCTTTCTCTACATCATCATCATCATCATCATCTCCTTTTGGCTTATCCTGGTTAGGGGTCGCCACAGTGGAATAACGGTCTAGAGAATGATTGGCAGAGGAGTTTTGTGGTGTCGAGTTGTCAGCCCGGTGCCCAACCTTCCACAGAAGGCACACACATGCACACCTAGGGCCAATTTAGAGTGTCCAATCCACCTACAGCATGTCTTTGGGATGTGGGAGGAAACCGGAGCACCTGGAGGAAACTCTCGTGACCACAGGGAGGTCATGCAGACTCCGCACAGAAGGCACCCTAGCCCAGAATTGAACCGGAGAACCTTGTGCTGTGAGGCGGCAACGCTAACCGATGCACCACCGCAGCTGCCCAAAATCAAGAAAAATGTAATAAAACCCCAGCAATTAAATTTAATATAATGTTAGAATGCAAGTACATTACTGACATAGTTCACAAAAATGGGGAAATGTCAAGAGCCATACAATTTTAATCTTATCAGCTTGAGGAATATTTTGTGTAAAGTCAAGAATAAGTCATAATGGAGCTTATCCAGAGGAGCACAATGGACTTAATTATGTTACAGATGGTACTGTGTGGGTTTATTAAGAGGTGATCTTGTCTTCTGATATTTTTAAAAAGATAACTGTATAAAAACTAACAACAGTGCAAGCTACTTACCATGACTTCCTAAGGTAATCAGTACTATTGCCACATAATGGAATAACTGACAAACAGAAGAATTAAATATCAATCCATATATAATTCCATGAGTAAAACACTAGTTAAGCAACCATATAGTGCAAACCAGAGTTAGGAGTTACCAGTGGTGTCCCACAGAGTTCAGTACTAGGGTCACTTGTCTTTGAACTATTCTTCTCAGATATAAAAGCAGGAAATAGGTTATTGGTATTAAATACGCTGGTGACTGCAAAATGGATAACATAATCACTTCAATAAAAGAAGTCAAAGTTCTCCAAGATGGTTTACCAAAAGCACACACCTGGTGCAGTAGTGCAGTAGTAATGATCTCATCTTTAATATCATTAAATGTAAAATCATCAGATTTTGCAAACAAAGATACAAAGATGGTTACAAAAGAATTGGTTAAATAATTAAAAAAATGATGCAGTCATTAAAGATCTATGGACAACAATTTAAACTTTGGCCAGTGTTTACATTATTCTCCTTGGTGATCTATGCCTAGATGCCTGCTGACTATCAGTCCTGCCCTATTGACCTTGATCCCATGTATTCCTCGGGAGTCACTAGCATGAAGGCTAGAGCCAGTCAGAAGGGGCAGTAACCCTGGTGCCATGCAGGTATTTGCACCTTCACTTACATCTGACAATGAAAGCAGAGGGAATTTTCTAATTAGGTACTAACCCTGCCACAGGTAGCTGATGTAAGTACAAACATCATCAAAAAAGGGCCTACTACACCCTCCCCATGTAGGTGGTACTTCCAATTATATGATAATGAGGGCTAACATCACTAATTTGGCAAGTCAAGAACATTTTTCCAGTTAATACCTTCAGCTTTGTCACCTGCAAGCCTCTAACTGCATGTGCTGAGGCAGCCAAACTGGCCACCAATCTCTTCCCCCTTGGCTGGCAAATTGACACTAATCACTTACTCTTAACTCCCACCCCATCTGGTTCTTTGATCAGCAAAGCTACTATTCAAACTCGGGTTGTCTGGGACTTAATCTGTATACATCAGGTTTTCCTATCAAATTCACAAAAGTAAATTCTGTATTCTGTAACCCACTTAATTGTACATGGCATAGGTTCATAGGTGTGTACTACGCTAATGGCCTTGGAGCCTTTACAAGCTTAACCCATAGAAGTGCCCTGGGATCATGCCGCCCGACGTTAGTTCCCAGTGCTTCTACCAAGTAGAGCCACTGGAGTGATCCCCGGCATGAACTTTCTATTTCCCATCCACTCATCAAGATTTCTTTTGAAGAGGACCAATGAGGTGCTCTGCTTGACATGTAGGGGAAGTCTATTCCAGAGCATGGGCAGTCTCTGGGTTATGAACCTGTCTCTCCAGCATGTTCTGTTGATTGTGGTAATGAGGTTGAGGTATCTGGAGCATGTGGTGCAGAAGGAGTGGGATTTCTTTAGATGTAGCATTTCTAACAGAGCTGAATCAGACATGCCTTTGTAAGTCAAGCAGAGATCGCCTCTTAGCAGATGATATCAGACAGAGAATAGCTGTAGTTTTTTGAGTCTGTCCATGTAGGACATGTGTTTAAGGCCTAGGATCCTCTTCATGAGGTACTTTTGTGGCTTTTTGAACTGTTGCATGTGTCTAGTGAGGTACATGTCAAATGGGGCATTATACTCGATGATTGCCCTAATGAGGGAAGAGTAGAGAGAGAGATGGTGACCTCTTTCTTCCTGGATGCAAAACACTTGGTAAAAAGGACTTTCTGACCACAGTGGCAATGTGGTGGTCGAAGGCGAGGTTGCTGTCAACCTGTGTCCCCAGATCTTTTATAACGCCTTTAGTGTTCAGTGGGCTCACATCGATGTGGTAATTAGTGGGAATGAGTTTTTCCCAAAGGGGATGACGATGCATTTTTTGGCATTAAGCTTAAGGCCATGATTTGAACACCAGTCATTGGTCTCAGTGAGTCCTTTCTATAGGATGTCTACATCACGTGGGGAGTTAATGGCGACTCCCAGCTTGCAGTCATCTGCGAACTTGGTCAGCCAGCATCCCTCTGTGTTGGCCTGGACTTCTGAGAAGTAGATGCCAAACGGGAGACCCATGACCAATCCCTGTGGTACTCCACTTGTGACTGGGTGGCAGTCTGACTTAGAGTCTGCTACTTTCACACTGTGGGTTCTATCTGTGAGGCAATTTGCAACCCACCTAGTGATATAGGGGTTGATGCCTAGTTAGGTGAGTTTATCAATAATTCCTGAGCGGGGAATGGTATCAAAGGCTTTGGCCAGGTCGAGTTAGGCTGTATGAAGTGCCTTGCCCTCATCCACAGCTCTGGTGACTGACTCAAAGAAGTCAACCAGGTTGAGCAGGCATGATCTACCTTTTACAAAATCAAACTGCATGGGATTTAGAGTTTGGAGATTCCCTATACCCATGTTAATTAGGTCCATGATGATGCACCCTGTGCTTGTGAAGTGATTACAGAAAAATCAATGTACCACTTTATATCTCAGTGATACAGTTCATTATTGAAGAGTTCAGTGCCTTTTGTAGTCTTACAAGTCACCTCAAGCAGCCTGAAAAGGTATATGTATAATGGTTAAGGTTTTGCCTCACAGATGCAAGATACAGGGCTTGATTCTCACCTTTGAAAGGGAAATTGTGTAGCTTTAAAATGGCCCATGAGGGCAGCTAGTTTAGTACTTATGTATGAACCTATCAGTCTTTATGAGAAAAACAATAGCCTGACAAACTTGGACTGTTCCAAATGGCTTCATGAACTGTCATTATTTTCTGTTTCAGAAAGGATACTTATAGATGACCTTTGCCTAGTCTATAAGATAGTGTCTAATCTGGTTCTTTCTAAAGGTCGATGCCTGGAGAGTTAACACCAGATGAGGAAACCTTATATTGAACAATGCCTTCTAAGATTATGATACACGATATCCCCTTACAATCATAACAAATCAGTCATTAACTTTCTTCAAAAATAATTACATGTGCATGTGTATATGTCAGAGGATTTCTATGAGTGTGTGTGTGTGTGTGTGTGTGTGTGTGTGTGTGTGTGTGTGTGTGTGTGTGTGTGTGTGTTTCTGAGTGCTGGCAGTTAAATGCGATTAAGGGAGCGAATTGCAAGAATGGTGAACAGTAGAGCAAAGGAAGTTAATCCTTTTCCCCACCGTCATGTGATCTTGGAGCTGATTTACATAAAGTGATATATATATATATATATATATATATATATATATATACATGTGTGTGTGTGTGTGTGTGTGTGTGTGTGTGTGTGTGTGTGTGTGTGTGTGTGTGTGTGTCTATATATATATATATATATATATATAGGTATATGTAGAGAGAAATGTATATATGAGTGTATGTGCATATTATATATATGTGTGTGTGTGTATGTGTGTGTGTGTGTGTGTGTGTGTGCGTGTATAGACAGATAAATACACACACACACACACACACACAATGTATAGGCCAGGCAAAAGTTATCTCTCAGCAACCTATAAGATACAGAATACAGTGATGGGGCTTTCAGTCTATCCATGTAGTCATAGTTTGGACAGACTGTATTTTCTTGGTGAGAAACCTCTGGAGTTTCCCCAGTTACTGCATGTGTCTGGTGAGGTACATGCAAAAAGGAGCATTCTGCTCTATTTAAGGTCTGATGAGGGTTGAGTACAGTGGAGCTACAACATCCTTGGACCTGGATACGATGCCCTCACTTATGAGATGCGCAACATAGAAGGCTTTCCTTATCACTGTGGACATTTGGTGGTTGAAGTTCAGATTGCCATCAACCTGTGTTCCCAAATCTTGCACCACTGGGTTTGAACTTGGGGGGGGGGGTGCTATCAATATTGTAATTAGCAGGGAATTCTGCTTTGCCATAGGGGATAATAGTGCACTTTTTTTGCATTTAGTTTTAGTCTGTGGCTTTGGCACCAGTCATTTGTCTGCATTAGGCTTTTCTGTAATATGTTAGCATCACTGAGGGACTAAATGATTGCACCCAATTTGCAATCATCAGATAACTTGGTAAACCAAAGGCTATCTACTTAAGCCTGGACCTCCAAGAACTAGATTCCAAACAGTAAAGGTACCAGCACATGTCCTTGAGATACACCACTGGTGACTGGTCTACTGGTAGAGTGTGGCTAAGGACCTACCTGAGTGGCGACTATTGGTCCAGGGCCCAGTCTAGTGTACTACTACTGGTTAGAGTGTTTTAAAACAGTTTAATTTCATTTACCAGAGCTGCACAGAGGTTAGCAACAAGTAATCAATCTCCTGTGTTATCTGCAGCATTCACTGTCTGCCTGCTACGGAAAAATAAGTATCAGTTTTACTTTATCTGCACTTCTTGCATTGTATTTTACTGTATGCTGTTATTTTTTAACTGTATTTTACTGTATTTTTGCGGTTTCCTGCACTTTTAGCCGAGCATAGACATGGCTCAGATTTGCTGGACCCCATCTGTTTTTACAGTTTCTAAGAGCTAATCCAGCTTTCCTCCACAAAAGAGGGCCTCCCCCTGCACCCTAGTGAGAGTAGAGTGTAGCTAAGGACCTATCTGAGTGGTGACTGTTAGCCCAGGGCCCAGTCTGATGTGCTACTCTTGGTTAGAGTGATTGAAATCACTTTAATTGCATTGCTACTTGTTGCCCACGTTAGCACAGGTTTGTGTGGCACGCACCACCAGCATAACCATGCACTAATGTGCAGTGAAGGATACCATTGGCCGTTATAGAAGCAAACTCTTATATAGATAATTTTCCCTTAGTCAACTGCTTGTGTTCCACTGGAGGCTTCTCGCGGTTGTGCTTCACTGCCCAGTTAGACACTCAGCTCATAGGTTGGTACTAGGCTATCGGCCCTAGGGCCTATACAAGCCTAGCCATAACAATTCCCTGGCTATTTCTTCCCACATAGTTTCATAGGCTGAGCCTCTCAGGTTCCTCCGCAAGTCTTAACAATTAAGCCCCTTGCAGTTTAGAACTTTTTCTTGTCCCTTAGCCATACCTGGTCCTTCTAGTCCCCACCCTGTTACTGACCGTAGTACTTTCCCATGTACTTCACAGCATCATGAATACACAATTTTCCACCATTTCTCCAGCCAACCTGACTGACATGGGCATCCTACATGTACGCTATCTACGTCTCCTAATTCACACAAATTCAATATGTGAGAGATGCATCTATATTAAGAATCTGGGCTCTGTTGCTCACAAATCAGTATATCAGATACTAGGTAGGTTGTCAGGTCACACAGTTCACCTCCTGCACCATCCATGAGTACAACACCTAAACCTATATATGCAGAGGTTCTCATTAGAAGTTTACCTAAAATCAGAGACCTCCCAAACATAAACACATTTCACTTAATACATTCCCAACAAATAAAAGTAGACATTCAAATGCATGCACCAGTGTCTCACAAAACATGCCTATAAGGCAAAACAAAAATCATATGTTTTAGTCACAGGTGACTCCATTGTGAGACACACACATGTCCCATTCATCAGGTTGGACAAGGAAAAGGTCATGGTCAGCTGTCTGTCAGGTGCCAGAATCCACCATATCATGCAAGCACTCAAGTCTCTCAACAACAGGTACTGTTATGACTCTGTCACAGTCCATGTTGATGTGAACGACTTGAGACGTACCTTACTGGACTATATGAAGAGAGACATGACTGAGCTTTCTGATTATGTGTCCCAGGTGGGTATGTCCCTAGCCATAAGCAGCATACTACCTTTACATAGGAGGATCCCTCAATACAGACAAAAAATGACTGACTTCATAATTGGCTTAGTTTTTGGTGTCATTCTACGGGGATCCAGTACCTGTCAGCCTGGGATGATATGGTTGATAGACCACGATGCTTTGCCAGAGATGGTTTCTACTTGTCACCTCTAGGCTTTCAGCTACTGGCCAAGGCTTTTGCCTCCCCCACAGTGCCTTTTTTAGACAATGTCACAAAAACAAAATTCCCAGCATAAAAATATCCTCAAAAACAACCTTAAGATAATGCTGCTAAATGCTAGGAGTCTAAATCTGAAACTGCACTCACTGGAAGCACTCCTCACCTTGGAAGATATGGACATATGTGCACTCACAGAGACTTGGTTCAAGGCCACAGAGAGCACTCTGGTCATACTGGGATCTAATGCCTTCCACACATTCAGACCACAAAATGAATGTGTGAAAACTAAAGGAGGAGGAGTATTAATATTCATCAAAGATAAATACACCTCCAGATTGGTTAACAGAATGATTTCCTAGAGTTACTCCATGTGCAAATAACTATAGGAAAGAACCCTCTCCAAGTTATCGTCAGCTATAGATCCCCCTCCATGAACCATGATATCTACACTGCCTACTTGGATCTACTTCAGTTGCTCAAAATACAACCAAACACCCTGGTTATGGGTGACTTTTAACTACCTGTCCATAGAGTGGGTAAATTATACATGTACTAACACACTCACCCATAGGTTCTTGGACTTTGTTAACTCAAATGCCTTGGAACAGATAGTTGGCTCCCCCACAAGGGACTCAAAGATTCTGGATTTGGTACTCATCAACATGGTAGAACAGTGCACAACCACACGTGTGCTGCCTTCCCTGGTGAAGCCTGATCAGAAATCAGTTCTTTTGAAGTAACAATAGCATCAGACCTTCCCCAGGAGAAATTAAGCTAAACACTTCTCCAAAGCCAACTACAGTCTCTTACAAGAGGGCATTAATAACTTCAAAGCTCCTGTCCCCATTGATGGCAAGGACACATATACTGGGATATACACCGATGGGTTGTATAAACATCTACACAATTGTACTGCTTCAGCCGTTCCTGATAGAACCAATGCAAAATCCTCAAGAAAAAACAAGCCTGCCTGGTGTACATCTGCTATAAACAGGTTATATAATAAGAGGAAGAAATTGCTCTCTAAGAGTAAGAAGGAATGATCTCAGAATTGAAAGCACACCCTTCTCAGTTTGAACCAGCAAATAAGACATCTTGTAACGTCCTCTAAAGCTAACTATGAATCTAGATTGGCATCCCTAGGAAAGGATAACCATAAGCCATTCTTTAGCTACATCTGAAACCTGAAAGGAAAAGTTCAAATCTGTGCTGAACTGGTGGTGAATGGTACCACATATACTGAACCAGTGGAAATAGCCAACCAGCTAGTGGACATGTTTAGTGAAAACGTCTCACCCCCGTCCCTGCCACATATACTCCAAAACATTCCTACCACCTACTCTTCACCTAGTATGTCTAAAGAGCAGGTCTTAACTTCTCTCTCCAAGGCCAAAAACACAGCCTCTGTGGGACCTGATAACATCCCAGGCTGAGTTCTCAGTGGTTTAAAACAAGAGTTAGCAATACCATTGGGTACTATTTTCAACCACAGCTTAAGAACTGGTTTTGTCACTGCTGAAGACCAAACAGCTACCGTCATCCCCTTGCACAAGGGGGCTGCATCCACTGACCCTGGGAACTATAGGTCCATTAGCCTAACCAGCCTTATCTGCAAGGCCATGGAGAGAATCATCATGGACCTTATCAACAAGGATATAGGAGACCTTCAAACACTTAATCTGACTCAGTTTGGTGGTGTTAAAGGGGGATCCTGCCTGTTAAACCTGGTGGACTTCTTCAGGACTGTCACCAAAGCCCTGGACAATGGCAGATCTATGCATCGGCCTACCTAGACTTGGCCAAGGTGTTTGACACAATCCCCCACTCAGGCATCATTGAAAAACTCACCCATCTGGGGATCAACCCATATACTGTAAGGTGGGTTTCAAACTGACTCACCGACAGAACACATACAATCAAAATAGGGGACGCCACCTCCAACCAACAGACCCATTACCAGTGGTGTTCCACAGGGATCTGTGCAGGAGCCCCTATTATTTGAGATCTACTTCTCAGAAGTACAGGCAAAAACAAAAGGTCTGTGGCTGACAAAGTTTGCCAATGAATGCAAACTGGAAGCAGTCATGGAGTCCCCAAATAATGTCAACATTCTACAAGAAGGACTTACACAAACCAATGATTGGTGCCAAAGTCATGGTCTTAAACTCAATGCAAAAAATGCATTATTGTCCCCTTTGACAAAGGCGATGTCTGTGCAAATTACCATACTAATAACACCCTAAACTCTAAATCATTGTTGAGAGATTTGGGCACACAGGTTGACAACAATCTTACTTTTGATCACCATGTCTCCACAGTAGTAAGGAAGGCCTTCTGTGTTGCTTACCTCATAAGCAAGGGCAAAGCTTCCAGAACAAAAGAAGTTATAACTGCCCTGTACTTTTCCTTCATCAGGCAAATAACAGAGTAGAATGCTCCCTATGGTATGTACCTAAATAGGCAACTGGAGAGGCCTCAAAGGTTCCTCAAAGAAAATTCAGGGTCTTCAGCACATGTCTTATGTGGATAGACTGAAATCACTGTCACTATACTCTGTATCGTATAGTCTACTCACAGGCAACCTGTGCCTTGCATACAGAGTAACCCCTGATCCTGCCTTAATGGAAATACTGCACATTCATAAGTCAAATGGTACACGATTCACTCTAGGAACCTTAACCTAGCATGTGGCATCAATAGGACTTGCTGGAGAGTTACATACATCTCCCAGAGGTTTCCTCTCCACTGGAATAAACTTCCATTACAGGTTAAACAGAGCCCCTCATTAACCCTTTTTAAGTGTAACTTAGACAACTGGATGAGAAAATTAAAATTCACCCCAGGGGTTTCACCTGTGTCCCTCTTGGATAGGGATAGTTGGTGCTAATTTAGATCTGGTTATAACATAGACCATATCTCTAGACCCTTAAGGGAACAGGGGCTGAACTTGGCTAGGGTTGTAAGGGCCCTAGGGCCATTAGCCTAGTAACCTATGAACCTAGGAGTCACCACCTTTGACAGTATGTGCTTATCGGAGAGCCAATTGGATACCCATCTAGTGACGTAAGGGTTACTCTCCAGCTGAGAGAGTTTCTCAATAATACCTGAGTGGGGAATTGTGTCAAAAGCCTTAGCTAGGTCAGAGTGGGTGGTATGCGCTGTCTTTCCTTCATCCAGGGCTTTGATGACTTTCTCAAAGAAGTCAACTAGGTTTAGCAAGCACGATCAACCCTTAACAAAGCCAAACTGGGTTGGGTCTATAGACTGAACGTTGCCTATGTCCTTGTTGATAAAGTCCATGATGATTCTTTGCATGGTCTTGCAGCTGAGGTCGGTTAGACTTACGGGTCAATAGTTCCCAGGGTGGTTTTAGGGCCCCCCTTTTGTGCAAGGGGATCACTGTTGCTGTTCTCCACTTTGCTGAAACAATAATAGTTCTCAGGCTGTTGTTAAAGAGGGCATCAGGAGGTTACACTAGGCCCTCTTTTAGACTGCTTAATGTACAACCTGGGATGTTATCTGGTCCTATTGAGGCCATGTTTTTGGTCTTAGAGAGCACAGTTATGACCTGATCTCTGGAGATAATAGGTAGTGGACTGGTGTCAGGTATGCTTTGAAGTATGGCTGGTGGGGACAGGGAGGTGAGGTTTGTGCCAAATCAGTCAGCTGGAAGATTGGCAATTTCCTCCATTGTAGTATGAGTGGTACCATTCACTACAAGTTTGATACATAACTGGGCATTCCATTTTAGATTTCAGACGTAGTTAAAGAATGCCTTATGTTGTTGTTGTTGTGTCTTTCGGCTTTTCCCGGTTAGGGGTCGCCACAGCGGAACTCCGGTCCGCTAATGATTGGTAGTTGATTTTTACATGCCGAGTTACCAGCCCTGACACACAACCTTCAACGAAGGTATGCCCATTCATGCATGTCTCCACGCAGAAGACGCTCTAGCTGAGAATCGAACCGGACAGCATCTTACTGTGAGGTGACAACGCTACTGCAGAACCACCACCGGGGGAGTTAAAGAATGCCTTATGATTATCCTTAATTAGGGATGTTATTTTAGATTTGCAATTAGCTTTGGAGGACTTGACAAGATTTCTGATTCCCTTGTGCAGGGAGCTGTTTCTCTGCTTAGTCAGTTCTCCCTTGATCTTAGACTTCAGTTTCTTCCTCATGTTATATAAACTGTTTATACTTGAGGTCCATCAGGGTTGCTTTTTTTTCAGGCGGACCTGGGTTTGATTCAGTCAGGGATAGCTGAGTTTATACAGTTGCTCAGGTGTTTATACAGGGCATTTGTGTACACCTCTACATAGGTGTCATTGTTGCCTGTGACTGTGGAAGGGTTTGAAACTTTTTATACCATCCCTCAGCAGGCATTAGTTTGCTTTGGTAAATGTTTTTAGTTTTTCTGTTCCTGTGGAGGTGTAAGGTCCAGTAGATGTTCATCATGTTTCACTGTTGCAGTCATTACAATTGGGTTATCCTGCTGGCAGGCTACCCGCAGTCGGCCTGAATTCCAAAGTCTAGGTCCGGCGTCGGTTGCTGTCGCCTCCTCCCTGACGTCAGTGTGCCAGGGGTATAAAAGATGCAGCCAACGCCATTTTCTTCAGTCTTTCTTGCCGCACGGTGCCCGAAGCAAAAGCAGTTCACAAGTGCCGGTCGGCCGACTCCTGAGATTTTCAAAATCGAATTTCAGATCCAAAGTCTTCATTAAAGCTAAGTACCCCATTGGGGAAACTTTTTTCTTGCTCCAGACCGATGTCAGAAAAAGTTAATAATTGTATTTTTTGTGGGAAGCAAATACCTCATAAGGATTTTCATTCTTACTGTATTCCTTGCCTAGGCCCTGACCACGACGTTGCTAGTTGTCGGTTTTGTGCTAGATTTAACCAACGCACTATTAAGCGTCGGTACTATTTTGCATTTCATTACTTTGGCAGAAGATTCAATTATATAATGCCGTCGGAACAGCCGACTACCGGAGTTTATAAAAAGTGCAAAGAAAAAGAAAAGAACAGGCATCCGAGGTCCAAAACCGACAAAGAGGCTTCCGTTAGGCCTGTCGCCGGTTCGCCAGTTCTCAGTGAGGCGCTTTCGCAGCCCCTGATGCCCGCTACCTCAGAGCCACAGGCCGCTTCCGACTCCCACGAAGAGCTGACTACGCCGCTGGAAACTCAAGGTATTTGACACTCGGAAACTATTCGAGCTGGTGAGCAGACATCGGCTTCTGAGGGTGTTTTCAGGCCTACACAGTTATATGTGAAACCTACTTCAGCTTCAAAGGCAAAGACTAAAGCAGGTCTAAAGACAAAGAAACAAGGACAGCATTCTCCTGGATAGGCCACTATGCCTAAAAAACAGATGCTTAAAATGGCCGAAGACCTAATTACTTTGATCAGGGGTTCCCATCCCCCTCCTGATAAGAGGCCTAGGCAAGAGATAGAATATGAATCTTCAAACCAGGTTTCCATTTCCTCTGATTCCTCTTCTGAACAGGAATATTCTCTTCCTCCCTATGAGGATTCTGATGCTGAAGAATCTATCCCTTCAGCCTCTCCTCCTGAGGATTACTCTTTTGGGGAGACACTGCATACTATGAGGGAGCATTTTCACTGGGAGAGCCAAGATTACTCAGAATCCAAGAAAAGTTTCAGAGACTTCCTTTGATTACCTCAGCACAGGCCCCTTGCTATCCCACCTGTTTTAGACATTGTAGATGATGTATTTTCAGAGTCCGGTCTGTCTCCAGACTCTACCACCAGCTCCTGTTAAGCCAGACAGATACTACAGGGTTCCAGATTCACATAAATTTCTTTATAAAAACCCCGCTGCTGACCCAGAAACTATCTCTCAGGGTCCCAAAGGGGTCAAGTCTTCCACTGCAAAAAAAACCCTATGCCCTCTGATAGGGGCTCTAGGGCCCTGGACAGATGGGGGACAAAGATTTATACTTCTGCTACCTTGGCTGTAAGAGCTTTGAATTGCCAATTTCATATGCTTAAATATCAGCATTATCTTATGTCACAGCTTAAACAGAAAATGTTAACAAATTCAGAATGTACAGAAAATAAAGAAATGCAGGATTTATTACATGCAGCTGAACAAGTGGGAAAGCATACTTTGCAATGTGGTTTTGATTCTCTAGAGGCCTCCTGCAGGGCCGCTGTTACAGGTTCTGTCATTAGGAGGCATGCTTGGTTAAAAGAACAGAATCTGCCTGATCATGTTAAAGCAAAACTACTAGATGCTCCATTACAGCATGATACTTTGTTTGGTGTTAAAGCAGAAGAGGTGTTGAAGAAAATGGAGGACAAAGCTAAATCTATGCAAACAGTCAAGGATTTCTTGCAGGTACAGCCTCCCAGATTTAGCAGGAACTGGCCTACAAAGAATTGGTCCTTTCCAGTGTCAGACAGGTCACAAAAAGGCAGATACAGACGCCCCAGAGGCAGATCACAGCCCCAAGGCTCATACAGGCCTAAACAATGGGGTGCTTCTACCTCCCAAAGTGGAGAGGAAAAATCACAGCCATACAGAAAACAGTCTCAATGACTTTCCCCTGCCAGCACCAAGCACTTATCTTCTTGCAGCCCCTTTGGGGAGAAAACTAGCTCTTTTTTCACAAAATTGGCACATGATCACCCAGGACAAATGGGTCTTAAATATCGTACTACAAGGCTATAGGTTCCACTTTCACACCCTACCAAGGCCAAACGATATGCCAGACCTGCCATGCAATCAATGGGCAGAGGCACAAAAACAAGTTTCTTCCCTCATGGACATGAGAGCCATTCAGTTAGTACCATAGCAAGAGCAGGGACTAGGATTCTACTCAAGGCTATTCTTGGTGCCCAGAAAGGACAAAGCCTGGAGGCCAATACTGGACCTGTCTATCCTAAACACATTTCTGGATATTCCAAAATTCAAAATGTTAACTCTGCAGCAGCTTCTGCCCATGCTGGGCAAGAGGGCTTGGCTTGTGACTTTAGACCTAAAAGAGGCATACCTGCATGTCCCAATCAGACAATCATGCAGAAGATACCTCCGATTTATAGCTGGCTCAGTGCACTACCAATTCTCTGCACTGCCCTTTGGCTTATCTACTGCGCCCAGGGTCTTCACAAAATGCCTGGCACCAGTGATTGCATTTTGCAGACAAAGAGGAATACAAATATATCCTTACTTGGATGACTGCCTTATTCAAGCAGAGAACAAGGACATTCTACTACAGCATCTGGCGTTTGTAAAAAGATTACTAACAGGTCTAGGGTACACAGCAAACGAAAAGAAATCAAAGCTCGTACCCTCTCAAGAGATAATATTCCTGGGTACAAGCTTAAATACAACTGCCCAGATGGCTTATCTCACGCCAGACAAACACAGACAACTGACTACTTATTTCAAAATGTTGGCAACAAAGACCCAGTTATCTGCAAGAAAAATTCTGCAGGCTTTGAGCTTCATGGCATCCTGCATTCTGCTAATTCCATATGCAAGACTGCATATGAGGAAACTTCAATGGTATCTAAAAAGTGTTTGGACTCAACATTGCCACAGCCTGGAAACAATAATTACCCTCATTCCCTGCCTGCAACAGGAGTTTCGATGGTGGGTAAAAACCTGTCACCACAACACAGGACAGCCATTCACCTTACCCACAGCCAGGCAGACATTGACAACAGATGCATCAGATTATGCCTGGGGGGCCCATATGGCAGGAAGATGTATTCAGGGCACATGGTCCGCAAGTCAAATGCATCTACATATCAATCAAAAAGAGATGCTAGCTGTTCAGAATGTCCTGACAGCCTTCAAGGATCTACTTCATCCAGGACAACTACTGATAAGGACGGACACTACTACAGTCATGTGGTACATAAATAAGCAGGGAGGCACACATTCCTACCCCCTCTGCAGGCTAGTCATGAACTTGTGGGACACAGCATTGACTTACCAAGTACATCTGCAAGCACAATTCCTGCCAGGAAGGACAAATACTCTGGCAGATGAACTTAGCAGAAACCTAATGGATCCCCACGAGTGGAAATTGGATCCACAAGTCTTCAGCATGATAACAAGGAACTGGGGATGCCCAGACATAGACCTATTTGCCTCCCCTCACAACTACCAACTACAGAAATTCTGCACAAGGACTTATCACAATCAAGCATGGAAAGTGGATGCTCTTTCAGCTGGAAAGACCTAACGGTATACGCCTTCCCTCCTCTGCCTCTCCTCCCCAAGGTACTCCTCAAGGTCAGACAAGAGAAACCAAAAATGATACTGATTGCCCCATACTGGCCCCGCCAGCACTGGTACCCAATCCTAAAGAGCTTGTCTCAATGCCCAGCTTGGACATTACCTCAAATTCCTCACTTATTGACCCAACAAGACAGTCAGATACTGCACAGCCAACTCAGGACCTTAAACCTGGTAGCATGGCGGATAACGTAGCCAGTCAAGGCACACCTCTCTCTAAAGCAGTCATGGATGTTATTTTGGAGGCCAGGAGGCCTAGCACCAGAAAATCTTATGCAGAAAAATGGAAGAGATTCTGTGCTTGGAACCAGACACAAGGTTTTGACATGATTGTTCCAAATATTCCTCAGATTTTGCAATACTTAACTGAGATGCTTGATAAAGGCCTTTCCTTTTCATCAATTAAAATTCATGCCTCTGCCATTTCAGCTCATTACAATACAGAACCACCTATTTGTTCTCATCCATTACTAAGGCAGTACCTCAGAGAGGCCAAAAACATAAGACCTCCAAGGAGAGCACCAATACCTGCATGGGACCTCAACTATGTTGTGGAAAAACTCACATTACCTCCATTTGAACCAGCCTCTGCACTGCAGCTGATATAAAATTCTTATCCTGGAAAACAGCTCTGCTCCTAGCAATAACCTCTGCTACACGAGTCTCAGAGTTACAGGCACTCATGGCTGTGCAACCTTTTATCATTTTCCATCCTGACAGGGTTTCCCTGCGGACAAACCCTACATTTATGCCTAAGGTAGTGTCCAGTGTGGCCCTTAACCAAACAGTTCATTTGCCTATCTTTTATCCAAACCCACAGAATAAGAGTGAGAGAATTCTGCATTCTTTGGGCATTCACAGACAGCTACGCTTCTACTTGGACAGAACCAAAGCTTTCAGAAAGACTGAACAACTTCTAGTGGCATATGCTGCAGGATCACAAGGAAAGCCTATCTCAAAGCAGACTATTTCAAAGTGGATAGGCCACTGCATTCATTTCTGCTATTCACAGCATGGCAAATCAGTGCCTAAGGGCATTAGGCCACATTCAACCAGAGCAGCAGCCACTTCAGCAGCCTTCCTCAGAGGAGTACCAACCAAAGACATCTTAGAGGTTGCAACTTGGAGTTCAGTGCATACTTTTACCACTTACCCCTCTACTCTAAATCCAGGGCAGGATTTGCTACTGCAGTTCTGCAGGGCCTGATAGCCTCTCCTAATCCTATTTAGCACCAGCCTCCCAACCTTAGCTTTGGGATTCAACCCAATTGTAATGACTGCAACAGTGAAACACGATGAACATAGTACAGTTGTGTACCTACCATAAATGTAGATGTTTGAGTGTATTCACTGTTGCAGTCCAGGTTACCCTCCCACCATCCCCCTTTTCCTTTGCTGGGACTTATCTGTACTTCTCTATTCTATACAACCTATGTGGTGTATTTGCTTGTAGATGAAGGAAAAGTTGTTTTTTGTGCATGCATGCTTATTGGCATAATTTAGCCTATCATTTTAGGGGCACCTGACATCTGGGGCAAGAAAAACCTGAAGAAAATGGCGTCAGCTGCATCTTTTATACCCCTGGCACACTGACATCAGGGAGGAAGCGACAGCCACCAACGCCGGACCTAGACTTTGGAATTCAGGCTGACTGCAGGTAGCCTGCCAGCAGGATAACCCAATTGTAATGACTGCAACAGTGAATACACTCGAACATCTACATTTATGGTAGGTACACAACTGTACTTTATGTTGAATGACACTGATATGTGGTCTGACCTTACCAGGGAGGGCATCACATGGGGGTGGGAGGGTGCAGTGACCCAACCCACCCATGTTGGTAAGTACTATGTCTAGGATATTTGAGCCCTTTGTGGCAGTGCAGACTGACTGTTATCTGTTCCAGAGCAATTGTGTCGACAAAGTCCAGGAAACTCTGGGCAAGCATGTTCATGCTCATGTATGTCACCCAGTTGATGGAAAGATAGTTGAAATCCCCCATGACCAAGGTGTTTTGGCTCTGTGGTGAGTGACTCCAGTAAGTCCAAGTAAGTGGTGTTCTTTTCTTGGTTCATGGTGGGGGACCTATAGCTAGCAATAATGTGGTAGAGTATTTTGCCTGTACGTAATTGGACATGGAGTGATTCAAAAGAGTCATATTGTTTGACCAGTCTTGAGGTGTACTTTGCTTTAATGAAGATGGATACACCTACACCTTTGGTTCTTTCATGCTCATTTTGAGGTTTGAACATGTGGAAGGCATTGTAGCCTTGAACGGCCAGGGTGCTCTCTTCTTGGCTTTGAACTATGTCTCAGTGATTGCACAGACATCAGCATCTTCCAAGGTGAAGAGTGCTTCCAGGGAGTGCAGCTTCCTGTTTAGACTCCTAACATTAAGCAGCAAAACCTTGAGTTTATCTTGAGGGGATTTTACTGCATTGGAATTTTTTTTGTTTTGACATTACCTAAAAAAGGCACAATGGGGAGGTATGTGTCTTTGCCAGTATCCGAAAGCCTAGAGGAGACAGGTGCAGACCATCTCTGGCAAAGCAGCATGGCCTGTTGACCAGGTCTTCCCAGGCTGATATATACTGGATCCCCCTGACACCAGAAGCTAAGTCAATTGTTGAAGTCAATCACTTTTTGTTTATATTGTGGCATCATCCTGGGTGAAGATAGAATGCTGCTTAGCTCTACAGTCATACCTGCCTGGGACACATAATCAGTCATGTCTCTTTTCATATAGTCCAGAGAGATACGTCTTTAAGTCTTTCACCCCAACATGGACTAAGAGTCATAACAGTACTTGCTGAGTGACTTAAATACATGCATGATTTTCTGGATCCTGGCACCAAACAGGCAGCTGACCATGACCCTCTCTCCTTGTACAGCCTGGTGAGGGGGACATCTGTGTGTCTCGCTATGGAGGTACCTATGACTAAAAACATTAGGTTTAGAGGTGTTTTGAGTTAGGGACTTATTTGCTGAGACAATGGTGTGTGTGTTATTATGTGTAGTGGTTTCTACTGGCAATGCAGTGTGTGCGAGTGGTTTATGTTTGGGAGTTTTCCGATCTTTTGGTAGGCTTCTAGTGAGTACCTCCACATATGTGGGTTTATGTGTTGTGTCCTTATTTGGTGTGAGAGATGTGTGTGTGCTAACAACCTGTTTGATGTTCAGTTTGTTGTTACAGGAGAGTACTGATTTCAATTTCATAGTGTAATTACGTCTCTCATAGGGTATTTGTTTGTTTTAGGAGTAAGTGGTTGTCAGTATACATGAGGCAATTAGTACATTGCCTCAGGATGCCGATGCCAGTCAGGATGGTCGGAGAAATTATAGGAAACGGCCCATCCATTATACCAGGTTTTTACCATACGTACTATTAGGGAAGGGAGTGGGTTGGTTAGACTGTTTTTTGCACTAGGACTAACAAAGGAGCTTATTCTATTAAAGGCTAGGGATGATAAGTGTGGCAGAGATGCTCAGTGCGCAGCTGAGTTGCCCTTAATGCAGTAGGGAAGCTTGGGAGGGTTCCACTGACAGATAAACTCTTTTAAGCTAATCTACCAATTGGAAAGCACACAATGAACCTTCCTCCAGCATTCCCCAACATAGACAAAGTGGGATCCACATTCTTTTGCCACAAGGGTGCAGGGGAGCCCTTCTTAATGTAAGATGGTTGGTTTAGTGCTCAAGTGTATCAATAACAGACTAAATTCAGCAGATGTGAATCTAGTCTATGATATCTAGGTACTGGAACACTGCAAATCAAGTGCTTCATTCTCAGCAAACAAACAATAAAAACAGAAATAAACAGCAATTTGATAAAATACAGTTTAAAACGTGCAGTAAAATTACAAAATATACTTATTTTCTTGTTTTTAGCCTTGAATGCCATAGATATCAGCAGCACACTCTGGACCTCTGACAAAAGACATCAAAAGTAGAACAGGTCTAGCATCAGTCCAATATGACATAAATTGCTGCATTCCTGCCTTCCCTTAAACCTCACTCCTCCTGAACATTATTCTGCATGTGTTGTTCCCACAATTTCCATTTATTTTTATGTAATTTTCTCCATCCCTTTTCTAAAGATCCCTCTTCCAGTTGGTTTAGACTTTGATTTCTGTTTTCTAATAATTGTTATTTTGGCAGCTACCAGATTTAAACTTAACAAGGCCTTACCAATCCTAGGCAATTTAGATCCTGCATCCCAACTCAGAATAATTATTTTCCTAAGTTACAGCCATTTGCTCACCTAATATTTCTGACAGAATACTATGTAGGGAATTTTTAAAATATGCCAACTCGTTACACTCCCAAAACATATGATCTTAGTTGCCTCTTTCTTCCTTATCATACCACTAACATCTGATGTCTACCTGAGAAAATTCTTTGAAGTCCGCCTGGAGTATAAAAATACTTATGCAAACACTTCCAAGCAAAGATCCTAGACCTTATGGATTTTGTTGCATACTTGGGAGCCATGCATAAGTTCTCCTGTTGTTTTCTTGCAAATTACTTTTCCAGACTGTCTTCCCAATCTTTTCTAATCTCCTCTGATTGATTCTTATAGTTACCATGCAATATTTTACATACTCTGTAAATTATCCTTTTTTAACCACATCTTCTGCTCTAGAGTCAGCTAAAAACTCTACCAGAGCAGATCTTTCTCTTGATTCCCCTATCCCTTTCTGTTTGCCTATACTCTGATATCAATCTCTGGTGGGAAAGTCAGCTCCAGTCTGCAGTCCAAATGTCTTTCTGGCCTCATCTCACTCTATTACATTTCCCTCTCTAGTTATATGCTCCCAATACCCTGTTTCCTTTCCCCATTTTATTCCAGTAAATTCTAGCCTTCTCTTGTGCATTTTCTGTACCCCTACTTACAGACATCCCTATTGACATGATCCCCTTTCTCCATTTTCATGTTGGCTTAGTTCTTAGAATATTTCTTGCTACTTTATGAATATAATATTCTGTATGCATGTTATTATACTGTTTAAGTATCTGCATCCAAAATCCTACTCTGTCTCTACTTTTTGAACTTCCTCTCTATTTCATCATCCCTTTCCATTTTTGAATTATAACCTTCTGCTTGTGTTATGTATATGATCCTTAACCACCTCGTTCTATTGGAAGGATCAACTTAGCCCTTTTCAACTCTTTATTAACTATTGTGCACAACTTATGTTCTGGTTGATAAAATTATGCCTGACCCATACATTCTCACACACCACACACACACACACACACATATATATATATATATATATATATATATATATATATATATATATATATATATATATATATACATATATATATATATATATATATATATATATATACATATATATATATATACACGACTAAAACATTTCCACTGCTTCTGTCTGGCTATCAATATCCATAAACAAGAGCTTCCACTTTCTCAGTGTTTGTGTTATTTTTTTGTTTAGTTTCTTCCCAGACATCCTTAACTGCCATAAGAGAAGCCTTTTTACTCCATACTCCTAAATACTTCACCTTACCATGTTTTAAGGTGGAGGTGGGATTACATCAAGGATCAGCTCTGAGCCCTTTCTTATTTGCAATGGTGATGGACAGGCTGACAGATGAGATCAGACAGGAGTCCCCGTGGACTATGATATTTGCAGATGACATTGTGATCTGTAGTGAGAGTAGGGAACAGGTGAAAGAGACCCTGGAGAGGTGGAGATATGCTCTAGAGAGAAGAGGAATGAAGGTCAGCAGGACTAAGACAGAATATATGTGCGTGAATGAGAGGGAGGACAGAGGAATGGTGAGGATGCAGGGAGTAGAGGTGGCGAAGGTGCATGAGTTTAAATACTTGGGATCAACAGTTCAGAGTAATGGTGAGTGTGGAATAGAGGTGACGAAGAGAGTACAGGCAGGATGGAGTGGGTGGAAAAGAGTGTCAGGAGTGATTTGTGACAGACGAGTACCAGTAAGAGTGAAAGGGAAGGTCTAGAAGAGGGTAGTGAGTCCAGCTATGTTATATGGGTTTGAGACAGTGGCATTGACAAAATGGCAGGAGTCAGAGCTTGTTGTGGTAGAGTTGAAGATGTTAAGATTTGCACTGGGTGTGACAAGGATGGACAGGATTAGGAATAAGTATATTAGAGGGTCAGCCCAGGTTGGAAGGTTTGGAGACAAAGCCAGAGAGGCAAGATTACGTTAGTTTGGACATGTGCTGAGGAGGGATGCAGAGTATATTGGGAAAAAGATGCTAAGGATGAAGCTGTCAGGTAACAGGAAAAGAGGAAGGCCTAAGATAAGGTTTATGGATGTGGTGAGAGAGGACATGCAGGTGGTTGGTGTGACAGAGCAAGATGCAGAGGACAGGAAGAAATGGAAACAGTTGATCTGCTGTGGCAACCTCTAATGGGAGCAGCCGAAAGAAGAAGAAGACCATGTTCCCATAAATGTGTATTGCTGAACCATTTGGGTATATAATTTATGGCTATACTCTCTGTTTTAGTTTCATTAATTTTATATCCTGAAAACACTTGAAACTTCTGGATTTATCAGGTACAAAATAACAATATCTGCAAATAAAGCCAACTTTTCTTGATTACTATATCAATCATATCCTTACATTTCTAAGTTCCTTATTTTCTTTGCCAAGGATACTAAATAAAAAGTGAATAACAAAAGGAAAGGAGGACACCCTTGTTTGGTTCCTCTGTTCAAAAACAACTTATCAGAGAGGAATGCTTCCACTTTAATTCTTGCATCTGATCCTTCATATATCCTCCTAATTAACTTTATTAGTGTATCAGGTGAATGCAAATGCTTCCACTGCCCTACTCATAAAATCACAGCTTACCCTATTGAGTTCTTTCTCTGCATCAAGACCCACTTACAACTATGGTATTTCCTTGCATTCTGCTTCCTTCTGGATCACTTTTCTATTAATGTCAAATGTTTGACAGAAAACCACAATGGTCTATGTCTATCAATTTTGGCAACACCTTTGCCATTTGTTTAGCTATTACAGACATAAACACTTTATAATCATGGTTTAAAATTGAAATGGGTCTGTATGAAACTGGGTCTGATGGAGTTTTACTGTCTTTGAGTAAAACACCCACAACAGCTTTCTTAAAAAGAAGTTGGAGCTTCCCCCTTCTTTCTTAATAATATTAAATAAAACCTTCCAGATGTTTTTCACTTTCTGCCTGCCTAACTTTGGAGGAATACCATCTGCTACTGTAGACTTTCCAACAGATGGTTATACATCATCTCCTCCTATCAAAACTGCTAGTTGTTGAGCCACATCTACATCTAACCATGGCATATTTATAAATAGTTCCATTTGTTCTCTTTCTTTATTTCCACATTTCTCTGCTTTATACAAATTTTCATAAAATTTCCAAAATATCTCTAACATCTTATAGGTTCATAGCTCCATAGAATGTTACTAGGCTAATGGTCCTAGAGCCCTTACAAACCTGGACATATTTATCCTGAGCTGCCCCAATTGTTGGAGTTAAGTGAGTGACATTTGCAGAGGTAAGGGTCTATGGTAGTTAATACCAATTTCCTCTGTCCAGAAGGGACATGAGCACCACACCAGGAGTGAATTTGCAGTCACCCATCGATTGATCTAGGCTGAGACTGAAGAGGATCAGGGAGGGGCCCTGTTTCAAGTGAATTTTAAGCTTGTTCCAGAGAAGTAACAGTCTCTGGGAGATGTATTTATCTCTCCAGCATGACCTAAAGTTTTTGTTTTTCCTTTTCCTTAGATTCATGGTTTCATATGTTCATAGCTAATTACTAGGCTAGCTTTCTTAATAGGCCATTCTAAGCATCACCAATTTCCTTTCCAAAAGTGAGAATCAAACACTGTACCTTGTGTCTGTGAGTCAAAAAACTTAACCATTACACCAAGCCCCAATCTTTTTTAAAGGAATAGTAGGTTAACTGCATTGAAAGGTCATTTTAAGCCTAGCCAATAACCCTAGGTTAGAATCAAACTTGTCCCTTGTGTGCATGAGGCAAAAACCTTAACCCCCCCCCCCCCGGATCTCTGGTTATTTTTCTTATTATAGGCACCATAACTTTGGCGACAATGCTTTCTACTTTCTCAATGCCAAAAAATGCATTATAACACCCTCTGGGAAGCTGTGAACCCAAGTTAATTACTCCATCAATTAAACACCCCTAAGAGTCAACCCAGTAGTAAGGGATCTAGGAACACATTTAGATAACAATCTGGGCTTTAAACAACTAAGATTTATTTATTATTTATTTATTTATTTATTACATTTGTTAACCGGGTAGTGTCCGATTGGGCCAGGGGCCTGTTTTCCACGGAGACCCGGGGAGAAAAGCTCCACAATAGTACACTACAAAAAAAACAAGCAATAATACAACACAAGTAAGAGTACTATACAAGCAATAAAACAGATATAAGCAATAGTACAACACAAGCAATGGAGGTTTATATACTAAAACAAATTAAGATAACAGAGGATACAATTTCCTGAAAAAAGTAATAGAAGTGAGTAAATAATTATCCTGGAGAGTGGTAAGAGCATAGTCAATGACTAGCAAGGTGTTATTTTAGGAGTATTTTGAACTGATTGTGGTTAGAATTTTTTGCTATGGTCTCTGGAAGAGTGTTTCAGAGTTTGGCTATTTTGTGTGAATAGTGGGAACCGCCACGATAGTTGTGGGAGTTGGAGACCTTTAGGAAAAATTGGTTAGAAGATCTGTGAGATCTAAGATTAGTACTAGGTTGGACTAAGTAAGAGATAGCAGGGCAGTTGGTAGGATGATAAGACTATTTTGTGGGCTAAGGTTAGTTGATTAAATGATAAAAGTTTAGGGAGCTCTAGCCAGTTTAACTGTGGGAGAGCTGGGCAGTGGTGAGATCTGTGTGGATGATTAGTGGCATATTTAGCAATCTTATTGTAACATGATTCTAGGTTGTTGAGGTCTGATTTGCAAAGGTTTGTGAATATGAGAGCCATAAAGGAGGGTGGATAGCAGGTGTGAGTGAGCAGTGGCTAGCCTGGCATTGGGAATTAGGTATCGTTTGGCCCTGTATAGGGTGCCTAGTTTGATGTGGATTTTTTTGACAGTTTGGGCAATATGTATATGGAATTTGAGATTATCATCTATGGTAACAGCTAAACGTTTAGTGTGGTTTGTGGGGACGATCTTGGCTTCATTTGCGGAGATGATTGAAAGAGAGGGCTGGGAAGGTTTGGGTTTTTTGTTACTGAAAACTGTAATTTTGGTTTTGTTGGGATTTAAAATGAGTTGGTGTTGAGAGAGCTATGTTTCAATGTCCTGAAGAGATGATTGCATTTGTAGTTGGAGTTTTTGGGGTGAGGAGGCAGAGCAGGTAAGTGTAGCATCATCAGCACACTACTATGGAAGTTAGTTGAGTGGCAGAACTAACGTTGTTTGTGAATATGATAATGAGAACAGGACCAAATAAGGAACCTTGAGGTACACCCACGGAGATGGGGAGTAGGGGGGGGGAGTTTTCCCATTTTGTAATCTGTTGTCGATTGGAAAGATAGCTGTGGAACCAAGTTAGAGATGATGGACTGAGACCATAGGAAGACAGTTTATTAAGTAGTAGCTGGTGGGATACAGTGTCAAAGGCTTTGGACATATCAAGAAAGATGGAAGAAACAAGCTGGGCTTCATTCATGGGATGATGGATGGTATTAGTGAAGGCTAGAAGGGCAGTGCTGGTACTATGTTTAGGTCTAAAGCCGTGTTGAGAATTGGAGAGGAGATTATTGTTAAGGAAGTAGCTAATGAGTTGGTTGTGGATGCATTTTTCTAAGATGTTTGCAAGGGGGAAAGGATGGCTATGGGACAGTAGTTAGTTCTTTGGAGGGTCCACCTTTGTGGAGGGGTATGATGTGAGATATTTTCCACAGAAGTGGAACGTATTGTTCTTAATAAAGCAATTAATCAAAATAGAAATGGGGTAGGCAATCGAAGGAGTGGCAAGTTTTAGAAATTAATTTGGGAGTTTATCTGCAGCTATGCATTAGGGTTTAAGTTTGGTTAAACGAGTCTTTATATAATTAGTTTGTATGGATGTGAAGAAGAAGGGGTTGTGATTATCTGGGGTAGGGGTGGGGACAGTTAGTGGCTGGGTTGGTTGTCTAGTAGGCAGGTGACGGTGTTGATGAAGTGGGAGTTTAATTGAGTTGAAATAAGGTCTAGGTTGTTTGGGGTGGCTGGGGGAGGTGTTGGGGTTCGACTGGGATTGAGGAGCTGCTTGATGGATTGCCAGCATTTTGGGGGGTTATTTTGGTGTTTCCGTTGACAGGATTGGAAGTACAATTGTTTGTCTTTTTTGATTTGTTTCTTTGTTAAGTTTCTTAGTTGTTGATAAGTTAAGAGGACAATTTTGTCTTTCGATGTATGGTAAGCTGACCATGCTTTATCTCTACATTTCTTTAGTAGTTTGGTGTCTTTGGTTAGCCATGGGAGGGGCTTAGTTTAAGTGTGAACTTTTCTAGTGGGGGCAAGATTATTAAGTATTGTAAGGAAGGTTTCATTGAAGTACTGAAGATCATCCTGTGTCACCCATCTTATAGATATGGGTATGACATCAAGGTGAAGGAAGTTAAAGTACCACTCTACTCAGCCCTTAGCAGACCTATCATTGAACACAATGCTCCTTTTGGCATATATTTAGCCAGACACTTGTAACAGTTGGAACACACACAAAAGTTTCTCATCAGGAGAATTCAGGGCATGAATACTCTGTCCTACACGGATTGCCTAAAGGCTGTGTCTCAGTATTCAATCTCCAACAGGCTGCTGAGAAGGGATCTTTGCCAGGCTTACAGGGCTTCCTCAGATCCAGCCCTGAAGGATCTTTTGCACATGTACCAAACAAATAGCATCAGAAACACTAGATCCAGGATCTGAAGTTCACTTGTAATATAAACAAAATGTGCTGGAGAGACAGGAGTGTCCCAAGGGATCATCGCACTATGGAATAGGATTCCCTTCTATGTATAACACAGTTCATCACTGACCCACTTCAAACAAAACCTTGACAATTGGATGGAAAACTGTAAATCTTTCCCCAGTCTGGCCCCTATTTCCCTTATGGACGGAGACCATCAATAGGAAAAGTATTATCCTAACATCCCCCCCCCTACAAATCTTTAGTTACCTCTCTAATAGCAGTTCCCCCTCCCATACAGACACCCATGATACTTGGGACCCAAATAGTTTGCGGTGTGCAGCTAGATTTGTAAGAGTCCTAGTGGCTGTTAGCCTAGTAACAACCTATGAACCTATTTAGATTACCCTTTTGGCTAAGACTAAGTATAGTATCATACTTTATGAATGCTGATCTAGACTGCCTCACAATACTTATTACTTGAACATCATCCCTTCCCAATCCAAGAAAATTTTGCCTATGTCCAGTCAATAAAAAACAGTTTAGAAACTACTGGTTAAATTAACAGACTCTGCATTTCTCTTCCCTGACAAAATATATCCATTATTCCCTAAATTATGTGCAGGAATTCTCTGTTTAACAATCTCCTTTGCAATTTAAAAAAGGATTAAGGATGACAATATTGTCTACATCCTCCTTTTGTACAAAGGTGGTCCCACAGACATACTTAGTAACAGAAGACCAAATGCCTTACTCTGTCTGCAGGCAAATATTTTGGTACATGCTTAGCTTCTGATATACTTGAGGCTCTAAAAAGCTTGCAGACTGCCAACATATATTCAAAAGGGGTCTTAATTGCTTAGCTAGGCTAAAATATCCATCTATAAAATTAAACATATAAAAATAAAAAAAAATTAAAAGAAGGAAAAAGTGATGGATCCAAGAATGGGATCTGAAAGGAGTGGCACAGGCTGAATAAGAACGGGCAAAAAATTTATGGAGGTCTCATGATGAAATGCAGCTCCTTGGTTGAGGAAGCTTTGGGCTGACAGAAGATGTTTAGTTTGCAGGAGAATGAGGAAGCTTTAGGGGTGACATACAAGAGCTAGAGATGGAATTTGAACCAGTTTGTCAAGTGAGAGAGAATACAGCAGCGCTAGAAAGGAGGCAGCAACAAGAGGCCATCAGACAGGATGAATTAGGAAAAGATAGGGAGAGAGCAGCAGAGGATAGGTCAGAATGAGAAGACTTTATCAGACAGCTGTAGTCAACAAAGGTGGCACAGAGTAAAGTGAAGGAAGACGGGGGGGGAAGTACAGCCATAATAGGGAGGACATGGAGAATGCCATGGTTGAAGGACAAATGCAAACAAGCAGTGACAAATGACAAAAGGGAGACAGAGACACTGGTAGTCATACAGAAGCCAACACCATGAGGAGAATGGATGGGAAGTGAGTAAATAGGCTACTCAGTCAGACAGCAGACACAGATGGAGAAAGCAGTAGAACAGTGGAAAGGTCATGAAGAAAAAGAGCACATGATGTATGGAGAAAGGAATGATTACAGTACAGGGAAGCAGGCATTCAGTACAGACAGTGGAAAGGGCTGGGATAGTGAAGGGTAGCTGGAATCATTACAGGTACCGGTATGGAGCAGGAACTGAAGAAAATGAAAGCCAGTGTGGAGACACAGAAGAGGGTTTGGTGATGGTGTACTCAGTTATAAAGCGAATTAAGAGTTGTGGCAAGAGGGAACACAGAGATCAGATGTCAGTGAAACTGGTTTCAAGTCTTAGATGCAGTAAAATGTGATAGGAGATAACAAAGGTGATCACCATGAGGGAATGCATGCTGTTGCACATGTAGGAATCAATAATCTGTCAAACGTGACAGATGTGGTTGTAGCATGCAGGGCAAGGGGGTGGCAGAGACATGCTAAGACAGGAAGCTAGAGGCAGCTTTCTCAGAAATGTTATGAGTACTGGCAGCCAGAACAATGAGGAAAGATAAAGTCATGGGGCATAGTGACTAGTTGTGCCAGAAGACATGGGAGAATGATTTGGGACTGGCATAAGGATACAAGGAGGCTTGGTAAGGAGACCAGCTCTATGCAAAGGACAGCCTTCATTTTAGCCCAGATGAGAAGGTGCTGCTTACTGCTGGGTTGGAAAGAAAGATGGTAGATGGAAGGAGAGTCAAAAAAATGGAAGAGGAGAGTAACTATTATAGGGTGTTCAGACACTAAACGACAAAGACATCTACACTGTGTTCATTTAGTATATTAATTGCACTAAACTGTATCTGTATATGGTGATATTGTAGGTGTAGGGCACACCTTAGGAGACATTGTAATAAGTGCTATCAATATGCAGTGCCACATGACATGAAAGTGTGTTGCTGTGCACACACAGCAAACACAAAAATATTGTTTTGTAGGTGAGTGAGTGAAGGACTGTACTGCCTTACATTACATGTCAGCTCTGAAGCTGTAGCACTTCACAGGAAGTTCTCTGTCTCTCTCTCTATATATATATGTATATATATATATATATATATATATATATATATATATATATACACACACACACACACACACACACACACACACACAAACATATGTAGGCATGGAAGTCTTGCTTTGGTACATGCATTCTAAAAATGTGTATAGTACAGGAAAGCAGGAGTATGCCAGCTGTATTTCAGCATATCGGTATTATCCTGACAGCAGCTTATCTATTAGGCAGGATAATGGTGTTACCAGGTGCACCAAGCAGTACTGATGTGCTAAAATATTCTATGTTTCTAAAAATGCTACTACGGCCTGCTACAAAGTAATCTTGATATGTGACTGGCGTTTTTCTGTTACCACTTCTGGGTAGTAGTGTTGCCTCACAGCAATGAGTTTCCAGGTTCAATTCTTGTCTGGGATGCCTTCTGTGTGAATTTTGCATGTCCTCTCTCTGTTCACATGGGTTGTGTCTGAGTGCTCCAGTTTCCTCCCACATTTCAAAGACGTGCAGGAGGTGGATTGGACACATTAAATTGGCTGTAGGTATGTATACCTGTGTTAGTAAGGTATAGAAGAGAAAACGTAGCAGAGCTAGCCACTTGGTGATGTGAGCATTGACTCTAGTGGATGGTCACTGTTGATATGACCCCCCCCCAACCCCATGTACAAAAATGGGAAACAGGGGATTATGGATGGAGTTATATGAATTTTTTCAAAGGATGACCACTTCTTTTTTGTTGCAGTCTGACTTGTAGACTTAAGACTTTGGTGATATAGCAGAATTTCATTTTGCTACCATTGAAAGCTGTTTTAGTTAATGAAAAGAACAAACATTGAGTATAGCAGTGAGACTAATTATTGCCACTTCCTTTTTCAGATGAACTGCAGAATTATCGGAAACAGACACACTATTCAATTTGTTCCAGAATGCAGATTTGCAAAGAAAAAAATGCCTACTGTGAAGTCAACAAGGAAGGAATCATTGTACTGAAAACACTTAACTTGCATTTTAATGTTTTTGCAAATTAAGTTAAAACACGTAAATCTCCCTGGCTGTAAACAGGGTCAATATATTTACTGTATAGAATTTTTTTTCTCAAAAATAAAATCTCTGAAAAAGATCATTGGAATTGATCAAACAAGTTTCTTTTACCTTGTAACATACAGACACAAACAGATGCCTAATTTTTACAGTCCACAATAGTACATACTTGACTTCTTCTTCTTTCGGCTTTTTCCCGGTTAGGGGTCACCACAGCGGATCATCTGTCTGCTCATGATTGGCAGTGGAGTTTTACAGTGTCGAGTTGCCAGCCCGGCGTCCAACCTTCCACAGAAGGCACGCAGACACTCACACCTAGGGCCAATTTAGAGTGTTCAATCCACCTACTGCATGTCTTTGGGATGTGGGAGGAAACCGGAGCACTTGACTAATATTTAAAATGTTTGTCTATAGAGGGAACATTGATCTTCAGTGGCTTGTCATTGTCATAACATATCACATGGATACTGAACTTTTTTTTGTACTGTATCCACTTTCTCATTAAAAAATGTGAAAGATAATTTGAAGATGGATGCTTCAGGGGCAATATAAGGGAACGGTAGCTGTCAGATTCCCCCCCATAAAAGTAAATGTTTGACGTGTCCCTGTCTCTGCAGTCAATCATTATAAACATATGGGTAAAACTCTGCAGAGCAGGTAACCAGACAACTCAGAATTCTACTAGCAGCAAATCTGCTCCTCCCTGTAGGCCTTACAGAGGCTTCATATAGCTATTTACTGCTGGTAAAAAGTCAGCACACCCACTCTACAAGGATGTGGCACAGTTCAGTACTTTGGATCTGAGTATCCAGATAAAATTTTGCAGTACTCTATAATCCTGACATAAACAATATTTAGATCCTACCACATGGTACACACTTTTGGATTTCTGGTTGTTTGCCTTGCATCTGAGCTAAATCTAGACCTTGGAAAGGTTGTTGCTGCCAGATGCAGCACAGGACTATGTAAAGCCCAGAATGATTACAGCTTCTAACAACCACAAGAGACCTGGGCAGTGTCTTGAGGGACAAGTCCTTCATCTTGAATGCAAATCACTAAGGGGTGTTTAAGAGAGTTCTCCCTGGCAGTTATTTCATTATAAGCACATTCTGGCCATTTGACCATAGATGGGCATGGTTTACTCTGTAGAATAAATCTCTCAAGGTGGCTGGCAGGATAAGATGTCTTATGGGCTCTTCATCATCCAACAAAGAGGAAGATGACTGTGTTTCAAGCTCTTACTAATCAATGATAAGAACAAGACATATAAATAAAGTGAGGCACTCTTGGAGGCATGTACTTAGGGTGAGACTAATATTCACCCTCAGATGACTCCACCTTTAGATGGTCTGCATAAGCCTGGGAACATGTAAGGGGCCTTCCCTCTGATCACTCCACTGAGCAACCTCAACTGCTGCCATTCTCAAAGTAGACCACAAAAATATCTTTCATGCTTGTCTGGTTGGATGCTTGTATCAGTGATACTCAGCTTAAGGTCCTCTTTCAAGCAGTATAGGAAATGCTGGCCCAAGTTTTGGCTTGTGGTTTGGCAGCTAAAGAAGCAGTTAAGGTGGTCTAACTGCTTTAGTCACTGAACTCAGGAACATCCACTACTGTGCTTTAGGACTGAGTTCCACACCATACAAGCAACCGAAAAGAAATGCAGATGAGTCATCTCTTTCCCACTCTTTCAAGAATGAGAAGTCAAGATATAAGCCATTTTGAGTTGTCCTCACAGGTGTGTTAGAACATAGATTCTCTGCATAAGTACAGTACAAGACTTAATATTCCATCAGTCTTCTAAATAACCATGTCTTGCCTGCTTTTCTACTGCTTTTTCTTACTTCTTTCCATAGGTTACACAGCTTGGTTGCTTTTGTTCCATTGGTTTCAGTTTTAGGAATTTCCCATTTTAGTAAATGCATAAATATCACTCTGAGCTGTGAGTTCCCTTTTGTTTGTGTTTTCCTCTGCTCTGGGTTCTGATTTCAGCTGTCTTATCTGATTAAGACTTTCGAGTTACATTACAGATTCTTTATCCTATTGTACCACCCAGAATTGCCATCTTCTGTCCTTGCATTCTTAATTCTTCTGTTTCACTTAAAAGTATAAATTATTTGGTCCCTCAAAAAAAAAACTGCCCAGTCTATTTTGGCATTGCAATCTGCAGCTACCATAGCCAGTTCCCTTAACCTCTGGCTTCCCTGGTTTGTTGTTTTGCAGGTTTTATGCTCATTCTCAGTGGTCACATCTGGCCATGTCTTCTCAAAAGGCATAGCTAACAGTTTAGTAGTTTTAACAAGAACCATAGTCCATAACTGTGGATATTTCTGGACGGTATATCACAGAAGTACAATTTTGGACAAAGGGTCCTCAACAAGTGATGGCATTAATAGGTACTGTGTCAGAAGTAAGAATCATCATATGGAACCATAAACTGCATACCTGATCACATGTAGCGATGGTTACAGGGGAGCTAGGATACTAGGAATGTTGTTCAGACTGTGAATAACATTTGGGAGCAGTATTCCCCCTGAAGTGATAGTACCCATTCCTGACTATACGATTAGAATACATATTCGACAGGGGGAAATTTAAGGAACCAATGTACGGTCTTCTCAGTCTGGGATAAGATACTGTTCAATCAATTAAATAAAAGCTTTATTATATGGCTACATGAATAATAAGCCATTATGCATCCTTCTACCAGAATAAATTGTACATACAAAACAGTATCATATTCGGATGGCCACCAAGAAATAACACAAACTATTTCAGAACTGTTGTGAATTAACATACTACATCCTATGCTGAGTCCATACAACAGTATGATGTGGCTACAAAGAAAACCAGATCGCTCATATAGAATATTAAACAAAGTAGTACTATAGCAACCACACATTTTATTGCAGCTAAACAGTAAAATGCAGTAAATGACTGGGCAAATGCTTTTTTTTATACGAGTAGCTGAAGAATCCAAACTGCAATTTGTATTTGCTGGGAATGAAAGATAGTATACATTCCAAGTCATCACACATAACCTAACTAATAGACTAGAGGCCAAAGTCTGTTTACACTGCCTTGTCAAAAGCAGCTGCATTCTATTATAATGACATTATGTTAAATGATATTGGTGCACACTATTTAAGCTCTTTGAATGCATGCAAGAGAGTATGAGATCTGTTAATCCAAAGTGCAAAAATGTACTGTGGTTAAACTGCTAGGCATGACTTGGGCTGCATCATAAAGAAATACCAGAGATAATCCCAAAAAATATATAAAAGGTAAAACACCTCAAATAAAACAGCAAGCAAGCAATAATATCCAAAAGGGTGGATGTCACTGAGGAAATAACTGGACCTCTCCTCCATTACTTTCCCAGTAACACCCACCCTACAGAACATTACTACTGTGCTTTGAAAATGAGCTGTTAAAGTAGGTTGTGTTTGCTTTAATATTACCATTTTTTTATGTAAAATAGTTCCTCTGTCTTCTTATTATCGATAAAATAGACATCCTTTACACTATACAGGAAAGTTTTTAATTGGAAATGCTTGCACAGAGCATGCTTAACCCCAGACAGAATCAGTAAAATTAGTTTTTCCATAAAAGGAATATGTTGGAGATGTGAGCAAGTACACAATGCAGAATGGAACCACATTTTCTTTGATTGTGTTAAAATTAAGCCATTTTGGAATGGTATTAATAACTTTCTACAAGCTTTATTTAATGAATCATTTTATTTAACTGAAGCTCTTGTATTATTAAATGTGAACGAAGGTCCTCATTTGAATAGGTCAAACGTGTCTAGTATGGACTATACTTGCAATTTCAAGGAAGTGTATAACAAGAAGATGGAATACAAACACAATACCAACTTTGGAAGACTTCTACAGCCTACTGAAGACCACAGCATTATTGGAAATTAAAATTAAAGAACTAAGAATTTATCCAAAGCCATTTATCAACAACCCTTGGGGAAAAGTCTTATCGTTGATTGACACTATACAATAATTGGACATACTTATAAAGTAACTGTATACATTATGATCTTTAATAGGCTAATGTAAATAGTGTACATAGTTATTTAAGATGTTATATATAAATACTACGAAATTCATTCAAATGTACTTGAAAAATAAAAAAAAATTTGAGGAAAATAGTTCCTCTGTCTAATGAATTATAGTTGCTATAGGATATGTAATTGCTGTTGGAGGATGTATTTTGCATCCAAAGTATACATTATATATATATTTAATGTCTATGCGCACACACAAGCACACACAGTGAGTTTCGTAAATAAACACACAAACAAATGCAAATTCAGAGGGAGACAGTCATATGCAGAATCTCATACACACCCAAACCCACAGAGGCAGACAGATTCATGCACAAATACACACACAAACATATACACAAAGACATGTGCCCAGCAGTTACGTGCTTTCTTGACTTTCTAAACCTCAGATGTCATCATCAAATTAATTATAAAAAATACATACAGTGCAAAGGATGCATTCCCAAACTTGTCCATGATTTGGCCTCATATTTCTTGTCTGCTCCTTGAAAAACATGAGTTTAACTTTCCCACTTTCTATTCAGCAAAAATGCCGATATAAAACATCTTACCTATAAACTTTTTGATTTAGGGCAATAGTTCACGGACTTTGGGTCACTGACAGGTACAGGCATTCTTCTCCTTCCTCTCTGCCTCTTACACACACACACACACACAGTTGCAGCCAGGTGAAATGGTGTTAGCCAGACAACATTTTAAAGGGATAACTGTTTGGATACCTCAGTGTTATAAAGACACATGAAAAATACATGGAAGTGCTTTGTGGGTAGCAGGAGAGGAGTGTCAATCGCTTTGGAGAAAAGCCCAGTCCTATAATACTTTCATTAGTCCTGCTAATGCAGAAGCTCTGTCCATTTCAAAAAAACAGATGGCAAAGCAAGCAAGATGACTGAATGGCAGCAGAGAGCAGTGAGAGAGCTAGTGAAAACTGACAAATGAGTACATGAGCAGAATGAACACTTAAGAGATAATATTGTATAAAGGTCAAGAGAGCACATTTCCATGAGACAAGAAGAAAAAGTAGTTGGGCTAATATAACACTGAAGTTTGTTAAGTTGAGAGACCACAAATACTGAACATTTCAAAAGTTGCCCTGGCTTAAAATGCAATAAAATAAAAAAGGGGATACCCTGGGATTTAAAACCAGGGCAAATTTGGCAAACTGACCTTATACAACTATCAACACTTGAACAAACTAAGAATTGTTTAACTTTGGTCAAAACTCTGAATTTCTTGTGGTAAAGCCTAAACAAGCAAATTAGGCTGTTTTAAATGTACCTGGAAAGTGTGTTCTCTGTATTAAATACCAAATGAGGTAACACATAGCAATTAAGAAGCTCAATCTACAGGTCACATGCAAATGTACATAAATACATGCCTTACTATATTTTCAAAGATTTTAGCACACCATGACGCCAAACTAGGCTGGAAAACTGTAGCTACAAATACAGCATAACATATAAAGTGGCATTAACTGAATAATTTTCAGTACTTTTGGAACTATTTTTATAAATGTCAGCCAAAATATCAGTGGTACCTTATGTCTGATTAATCAAATAATTGCTAATCAAAAATATTTTGTTTCATCAGCAGTAGTGGATGAAATAGCACAACGTCACATTGCTAGTATACTTCTCTTGTAAAGCAAAGATGTTCATTGTACAAGTTGATCATGTAACAAGACACAGACAAACAGCATGTGGTTTTGTTATACCTTCTCAACTGCAGAATAACTGTCAGGAAGAGATGTAGAAATTTTATTTATTTTTTAAGAATAATGCAGATAGCACTCATTTCAGGTAAGGCTGAGCCAGCTTAACAGGCAGGAATTCACATCTCTGCATACATAAAGGGACAGGAAAACAGACTTACTATTGTTATATAGTTAAACAGATTTTTACCAGACTAGCAGTAGTGAGATGGAACTTTTATCGATGCAAGTATTCACTGCAGGAATAATATCACCACTAAATCAGAATTATGTGAAGGCCATTACTGGTCTCTCACTCAATGGGATACAGTGCGTATGATGTTAATAAACCATCAACAAAGCCAAGCTTAATGGGGGACAAAAGCCCAAAATCAGGAGCAATTTTAAAATATTACTCTAAATCACTTAAAAGGTAATGGAACAGGTTTTGTATCAATATACATTTTTAGAACAATAAGTGTGAAACTAATATCTGACATGATTGACCGACATTAATCCTTAGGGATTTACCAGAAAAATATTATGAGGAATGGCAAAGATGAGATGCAAAATCAGGGACAACTGAGTGATATGATTAAAAGGCCACAGTTACATAACTCAAGTGTGGCCTTTAACAAAAGAAGGAAAACAGGTGCTTATTTATCACACCAAACACTGTAGTAAGATGCACAGACCATCATTTAAGATGATGCTTGATGAAAGGTGAAAAATGCTAATCATGCTGGTGAAACTGGTTTATCTTGTTACCTAGTGAAGGAAAGACATTCATCCTTTCACTGCATCCACTCTTAGTGTTGTGTACTATTTTACCTGCAATGAATACTGTACATAGCAAAGGTCAAACAATATGCATTTCCTTTTCCCCTGGTGAATGCATCCACCAGCTAAACATCAGTTGCTTGGCTTTCCTCCACATTGTTCATGACTTCCATGCCCCAGTTTACTCCCAATTGGGTTTATCTGGGCAGCAGAGGAGTGGGAATGTGGGTGGCTGTGGGTATCCCTCCAAGTTGAGGCCATTACAGCTGGAATGGATGGAGCTGGTTGCTGGTAGCATCACATATGCTGTCATGCATATCAGAGTTTTCCCCCCCTAGGCCCTACCCATTAGCATGCTGACACTATCCATGAAGGGTGAGCAGAGAATGCGGCATGGCTTTTAAGGACATGTCTGTTCCAGGCTCTAAGGCAACCATGCCTAAATAGCCTTCTCACACACCAAGCCAGTTTACCATTCTGAGCACTGGTCTCAACCAGGGATCAATGAATGACTTGCCATGTTAACTTGACTCCTCCCCAAGAAAAGGCACAGCCATCTTCCATATCACTGCAGTGAGAAATCATAGCCATGAATTAAACTTGGGTTGCTTGAACCACAGCCAGGGCTTTATCCATCTACATCATTAGGCTGGTTACAACATATGCTATGGAAAGAATTATCATGGAAATGATTAGCAATGACATAGGAAACTTTCAGACACAGGGCACAACCTACTTTGGTTTTATCAATGGCATGTCATGCCTACTAAACTTGGTGGACTTCTTTAAGAAGGTCACTAAGGCAATGGATGAGGACAAAAAGGTGCATACAGCCTACCTTGATCTAGCTAACACATATGATACAATACCCCACTTGGGCATTGCAGGCAAACTCATAGAATTATGCATAAACCTCTTTGTAGCTTACTGGAAAGCCAGGTCCCAGTCACAGACAGGTCCCAGGAAGTTAGAAATGGAGATATTACCTCCACAAAGAAACCTGTCACCAGTGGAGTCCCTCAGGGTTCTGTGCTGGGTCCACTCTTCTTTGGCACCTATTTTTCAGAAGTCAAGGCCAATGTCAAGAGCCTCTGGCTTACCAAGTTTCCAAATGATTGCAAGTTAGGAGAAATCATAGAAACCCCCCAAGATAATAGCATCTTACAGGAAAGTCACTGACAAATGAGTTGTGCCAAAGCCATGGCTTAAACCTCACTGTCAAAAAATACATAATACCACCTTTTGGGAAGTTGGCTACCCAGGGAAACTACATCATTGATAAACCATCCCTAAAAATAGACACAGACATAATAGTCAGGGTTTTTGACCTACATGTGTCTACTGTTGTAAGAAAATCATTCAGTGTCACTCAACTTATAAGCAAGGACACAGCATCTACTTTCATAACTACTAATCTAAGGACTTAAACTTTGCTTGCAACTTAAATAGCACATCTTGTACTGACAGGTATGTATCTCAGGAATCCCCATTCTCTGAAATAGGTTTTCCATTCATGTAAAATAGAACACTTCCCTAACCTTATTCAAGCACAGCCTGGACCTGTGGATGGGAAATCAGAAATTCACCCCTGGTCTGACATTTGAATCTCTGATGGACAAAGGCAGCCAATAAATCATGCTGTAACTAACATACACCCCTTAAAAAAACCTCAAAGCACAATAACTTGTGGGATACATTTGGGTTGCATGGCTCAGGTTATAAAAGCCCCTGTGGTCGTTAGCCTAGTATACACCTATGTACCTATATGCATTTCTTGAAACAAGGGATGATTTATAACAAGTCTGAAAGAGAATGGATGTTTCAAGCATTATTTATTAGTTACATTTGCTAACTGGGTAAGTGAACTGGTGCAAAAACACCTTTTGTAGTCAACCAAAGCCTAAAAGACAAACCATTGTTTATGATGACTCATGTTTGAAACACAGTTCACTACATAGGATAATCATTTTTATCATTCACAGTTACATAGAAGTACACACATATAAATCAGAGTAATGTTTTCCATGCTGAATGCAAAGAAAGCTGCTTACATCAGATATATTTTCCTTATTTCTGTTGCATAATCAAAACGGCATGAGACTGACATCTGAACCATTTCTGAACGATTTCTGTAGTTTCAGTACACAGCATGAGATGTACAGATTCATTTTTAACACCTTTACTAAATTATCACGCAAGACAAATTCAAATATACATTAATATAAAAGAAAAAAAATATGTATGTTTCCAGTTACAGAGATTATACACTATATACTGTATGCTATTTTTATAACTGTCATCTGTCCGATATTACATAAACTGCTCAATTCTTGACTTCCCTTAAACCTCACCCCTCCTCCTGAACATTATTCTGCCTGTATTGTTGCCAAAATTTCCATTTATTTCTATATAATTTGCTCCTTCCCTTTTCTAAAGATTCCACTTCCATTTCTTTTATCTGTGTTACAATATTTAATACTTCAAATACAGTTGGTTTAAACTTTGATTTCCATTTTCTTGTAATTGCTTTTTTGGCAGCCACTAGAATTAAACTTAACAAGGCCTTACTATGTTTAGGCAATTCAGATCCTGTATCCTAGCTCAAAAGAATCATTTCCTTAGTTACATCCATTTGCTTGCTCAATATTTCTGACAGAGTACTGTGTAGAGAATTTTTAAAATCTGCCAACTCATTAAACTCAGCAAACATATGTTCCCAGTTATCTCTTTCTTAGCCATCACACTTTCAACATTTGCCATCTACCTGAGAAAAGGTTATCTGAAGTTTGCTTGGGGTATAAAAACACCCATGCAAACACTTACAAGCAAAAATCCTAAATCTTCTAGACTTTGTTGCTAACTTGGGAGCCATAACTATGTCCTCCCTTTGTTCCCTTGTAAATTTCTTATCCAGTCGCTCTTTCCAATGTCTTCTAACCACCTCTAATTGATTCTAATACTTAACATACAGTATTTCACATGCCCTACTAATTATCCCTTTTTAACAGCAGCTTCTGTTCTGGATTCAACTGAAAACACCACTAGAGCAGGTCTTTTACTTAGAATTCCCCTATCCCTTCCTATTTGCCTATACTCTGATATTAACCCCTGGTAGGGAAGACAGTCTCTGGCCTGCAGTCCAAATGTCTTCTTGGCTTAATCCCATTCTGGTATCTTTCCATCTCTAGTTACTTGCACTCAGTACCTTGATTCCTTTGCTAGTTTTCTCCAGTAAATTACAGCCCCTCTTGCCTAATCACTGCACCTGTACTTGCAAATATCATTATCAGCAAAATCTCCTTTCTCCATTCTTGTGTTGGCTTAGTTCTTAAAATACTTTCTGCTACTTTAAGAATATAATATTATGCGTGGCTGTTGTTATTCTCTTTAAGGATCTGCATCCCAAATCCCACTCTCTCCTTATTTTTTGAATTTCCCCTGCTTCATCACCACCCCTTTCACTTAGAATTATAACTTTCTGCTTGTGTTATGTATATGAGTCTAAATTGTGTACTTCTAAAATATCCCTTCAAATCAGGTAATCCCAAACCAGCTTGTTCTATTGGGAGGATCACCTTATCTCATTTAACCCTTGTCCTTTTCCCCTCCCAGATAAATTTCTTCAACTCTTTATTAATTATTGTCCAAAATTTCTCTTCTGGTTGATAAAAACATGCCTGACCTGTAAATAAAACTAAAGAAAATAAAAACATTTTCACTGCTTGTGTCTTACTATCCATATCCATAACACAAAAACTGAAAAAAATGGAAGCTCCTATTTATCTTTTTAGTCTCTTCCCACATATCCTTAGTTGCCATAACAAAAGCCTTTTAATCAATACTCATAAATACTTCATCTTATTGTATCCCCATAAACTGCTAAAACAATTCTTATGTGAATACATAATTCATGGCTATAGCTTTTGTTTAATCTTTATTTATTTTGTATCACAAAAAAACTTGAAACTGTCTCAAAATGTTCCACAACACTGATATGTCCTTTTCTGGATTTATCATGTACAAATAATATCATTTGCAAATAAATCCAACTTTTTAAATTACCATTATCAATTATATCCTTGAATTTCTGAGTCATTTATTCTCTATACCAATAGCGCTGAATATAAAGCAAATAAAATGGAGAGAAGACACCCCTGCCTGGTTCCCCTGTTCAGACACAACTTATCAGAGAGGAACCCTCCCACTTGAATTTACGTTTCATATATCCTCCTAATTAATCTTATTATTGTATCAGGGGAATGTAAATGCTTCCATTAACCTACTTATAAAAACCCAGCATACACTGTCAATTGTTTTCTCTACGTCAAGACCCACCAGGAACTGTGGTATTTTTAACATTCTGATTCCCTCTGGATCATCATTGTTCTATTCATTTTGTCAAATGTTTGCCTCTCCTTCCACAAAAACCACAATTATACATATCTATCAATTTTGGCAAAAAGCTTTGTCATGTTTTGAGCTAGTAACATTTTATAATTGTGGCTTGAAATTGAAATGGGTCTATATGAAGCTGAGTGTAATGGGTCTTTACCGTCTTTGGGTATTATGGCCACCATAGCTTTTTTTCAAAGATGTTGCTTCCCCTCCTATTAAAATACAGTTAAAACCTTCCAGATCTTTATCACTTTCTTGCTGTCTTCCAAAATTCCACAAGAATACCATCTGTTCCAAGAGACTTATTACAGATTGATTATACATTGTCATTTTTATTTCATCTCCTCCTATCCTCTGTTAAATGTCGAGCCTCATTTACCTCTTAACTTGACATACTTAAAGAAGAACTGCACCCACAGACTCACAAAACAAGTTTATTTCCTCATGGTATAGTGTTTCCTACATTTTAACACCACTCTGGGACTATTTACAGGTTTTTAAATATTTTATACGTAATTTCTGAGTCTGACCACATGGAGTCTGGCATCTTGAAGTAATTCTGATTGTTTAGTCTGCCTCTAGGTATCCCACAATCCAATACTTGTCTGTAAAAAGTTACATCATGACTACACTGATTTTTACATGCATGCACTGCTGTCTTTCAGTAAGTTAGTTTTAAGTAACATTTCATGCCATTCAGTAACTACTTAAAACACAAACAGTGCAAATGCCACAGAACAGACTTTCAAAGTACTTTTTACTGCTGCTTATTTTAGAAAGGCTAAACTGCAGTCTTTTGTGAAGCCTGAATTGTGCTACTTTGTTTCATCTCCCATCCCCCTTCACACCTAACTTCATTAGCTGTCATAGTGCTAAGGGTAATTTGAGCTGCTACCTGGTGTGATTGACAGATCACAGCAGGAAACTTGACATGTTAAGTTGTCAATCTCGCCTTCATTCTTGCTGGATGAGTTCGGAGCCGATCCTCGGCTCCGACTCGGCCAATACTAAAGCTCGAGAGCTAATTCCACCGGCTCGAGGCTCCCCTATATCCCACAATGCTAGGTGGTAACTACCCAGATCTCGTTTGCCGCTTAGCTGACGAGGTGCTTCTTCTACCGGCTCTGGCAGGTTAGTAAGTTTTCTAATTAGAAACTTCTTTTTCAACCCCTAATTTTTCCTTTTACCATAGTTTTATCCATAGTATTTCATTAGTTTAAATTGGGTCCCCCTCTAGTGTCTGAAATCCCTTTTTATTCCCTTCTTAATTTTTAGGCCTTTGGCCCTCTCCCTCTCCTTCCCCTAGTCCTTCAGTGTGACTGAATTTTTTGCTTAAGGGTGTGTTTGTGTGTTGTGCTTGTGTTTTTTACACTGAGTTAGGATGTCTAAAGACTCGAAGGTCTCAGGCTTCAAGAAGTGTGATTCGTGCTGTCAGAAAATGTCTCTGACAGACGGTCACACTTCTTGTATATATTGCCTGGGACGTTTGCACCTGCAGGACTCGTGCTGTATGCCATGCATTCAGCCCTAGAGTCCTGCAGGAACGCAAAAATAAATTGATTTTACATGGCTTGTTAAAGCCTGAAGGCCCCCCGACCCAGTCTGTGTTGGGGAAGCCTTCTAAGACTTCCAGATCATCGGCTCCAGCTTCTGAGCCATCCCCTGGAAGCATTAGATCGGCTTTGACATCGGCTCCGGCTGGAGCCGATATTTCCAAATCTCATACTATCACCTCAGCTCCGGCTGGAGCCGAGGTTGACAAGACTCAGTTGGCTCTGATAGGCTTATCGGAGCCACCTGCTAAGAAGAGGTCTAGATCCCCTTCCATCGGCTCCATCCATTCGGCGTCGGGATCTCCTCTTCTATCTGAACGGAGCCATAGGTCTCACTGCTCTCGGTCCTCCAGGCTGTCTGACCATGATTTACAAAGGGTGGTGAGTAGACTTCTCAAGTCTGAGGCACTGGCCCAAATGCTGCATAGCCCTACTCAATAGTCAGCGGCTATTTCCATCCCTGATTTTATTCCTCCTCCGACTCCTTTGAGTTCGGAGCCGGGGATCATTGGAGCCATGGCTGTCAGTGCTTTGGAGCCAATACCTTCCCTTTTGGCTCCGTCGTCTGCTCCGATTTCCTCTTTGGAGGGATCTCAGCGCCGGGCTTCCCATGTCGGCTCCGGGGGGGGTGAGTGGCATCAGACCCTTGTCTGACCCCGTTCTCCCTCTCGGGGCTTCGGCACTGGTGAGTTCGGCTCCGACATTGGCCTCGGAGCCGTCCCTGTCAGTGCCGGGGGGGGTCCTTGTCTCCTCGGAGCGGGGACCTCTGGCCTTGCCTGATAGGGGTGCCTTCGAGGTCATGCGGAGCATGCTAGACCCAGTGTCTACCCCACAGTTGGCTCCGTCAGCTCCTCCCTCTTCAGTGCCTGCGGTGATTTCTACCCATCCCCTTGTATCAGACCGCAGAGAGCCAGCTCCTCAGGTTTCCTCATTGGGAATTTCCTCCTCTTCCGAGGCCTCTCCTGATCCGGTAGGAGAACCCTCTCGGAAGAGACAGTGCAAGAGGAAGCACATTGACTCCCCTGAGTCTATCACCTCTGACACTGACTTGGAAGAATCTGAAGGTTCCCCTCGGTCCCCCTCTGAGGATGTCTCCTTTGCTGACATCCTTGAAATCCTGAAACAGAGGGGGAACTGGCCCGCCCTTAACCCTTCAGAGGATGAGTCAGTTTACCTTGAGGCGTTTGGCTCTCGCCCTTCCACCTCCTGGGTGTCCCCTCCCTTTGACCCCCCCTTATGGAAGTGGTGGCAAGGAAGGCTTGGACGGCCCCTGATTCAGTGGAACCTACCCCAAGGAGGCCGTCAAAATTTATTACTGCCCCTAAGGAGAAAGAGTTTCTATCAAAAGGTGTCTCTGTTGATGCCATGGTGGTGGCCACAGCCACTAAGAAGGAGTTAGCCAATCCTTCGGTACCTGTCCATCCTCCTAATAAGGAGTCTAGGACCATGGACAGGTATGGTAAGCGGATGTTTTCCTCAGCGACCTTCTCAATGCGGTCGCTGAACTACTTGTGTCACTTCACCCGTCTCCAGAGAGATTTGCTGAAAGATATGGGTGAGGCTATACAGGATCCAACAGCTGAGGGGTTCCAAGACAAAATGAACTCCCAGTTGGCAACCCTGAATTCGATTGTTAACTCCTCCATGCGGCTTATCTCATATGCTGCTGATGGGGCGAGTAGGGCCGCAGGCACAAATGTACCTTTACGACGTCATGCCTGGATGCGGCTTTGCAATTTTGCGGACCCTTTCAAGGCGTCCTTCACCAATTCCCCCTTTGATGGCTCAACATTGTTTGGTCCTCAGGTGAAGGATACATTGACTAGGTGCGAGGTGGAAGGTAAGACTCTCTCTGCCGTGGGAGTCCGTTTTTCTACCCCTTCTAGACCTTATCCAAAAGGTCAGAGGGGAGGAAAAATGTGGTTCCACAAGCCTCAGGGAGTCTCATCTGACGCACAAGGTCGATTTCCCTCTAGAGGCAGAGGGGGGAATAACAATAGACGCCGCCCTAGAGGCAGAGGAGGTCCGCAAAACCAGGGTAGCAGAGAAACTTTCTCTGATAAACCCTTTCAGTATCCCTGAGGAGCTGCCCGGCTGTCCACCTTCGGAGGCAGTCGGGGGAAGATTATCACTGTACCCAAAAGCCTGGCTTTCCCTCACCCAAGACAAATGGGTACAGTCAATCATATCCGAGGGTTACAAAATTCCCTTTATTCACACCCCTTCCCAACCCAAAGGATCCCTTCCAGACGTTCCACCCAGTCTAAGGGAACAAGCAGCACTAGAAATATCAAAGCTGCTATTAAAAAGAGCTATCCAATCAGTCCCAGCAGACCAGCAAGGATCCGGAATCTACTCCAAATTCTTTTTGGTACCAAAAAAAACAGGGGACTGGAGACCTATACTGGATCTCAGCAAGTTAAACAATTATATCATAAAAACAAAATTCCGGATGGTCACGCTACAGTCCATTCTACCCTTCTTGGGTCAAGACAATTGGATGTGCTCAATAGACCTTCAGGATGCGTACTACCATATCAAAATACACAGACGCTCCAGGAGGTTTCTCTGCTTCAGGCTGGGAGCCAGTCACTACCAGTTCAGAGCCCTGCCCTTTGATCTCACTACAGCCCCCCAAGTGTTTACCAAATGCATGGCAGTGGTCGCGGCTCTCTTGAGACGTCAAGGATTCCAGGTGTTTCCATATTTAGACGACTGGCTCCTTACCTCCACCACCAGACATCAACTGCTTCTAGCCAGAGACTTCACCATCCAAACTTGCCAGGCTCTAGGCATTTCAATAAATTATGAAAAATCTGCCTTGTCGCCTTGTCAATCTATTACCTTTATAGGTGCCACCTTAGACACACTCAATCTTTCTGCCAGACTTACAGAGCAAAGAGTGTTAGATATCTGCAAACAAGTTTACCTTCTATTACAATGCAACAAGGTCAAAGCCAGGGTAGTCTTGAAGGTATTAGGACTCATGGCAGCTACTATCACCCTTCTCCCCTTAGCTCGTTTCCACATGAGGATCCTCCAATGGATGCTGTTTACTCAATGGTCCTTCCAACAGCTCCCGATGTCTCACATCATATTAATAACTCAATCATTCAAAAATCACCTGTCTTGGTGGATCACATCACCTCAAGTTCTCCAAGGCAGACCTTTCGTTCCTCCCCCCCAGTCACCACGGTGACAACGGACGCCTCCCTGATCAGGTGGGGGGCATTATCAGGGCAGGACAGTCCAGGGCACGTGGCAATCTTTCGAGTGCCACTTGCACATAAATGTCTTAGAGATGAGAGCAGTGCTTTTAGCATTGCAAGCCCTTCAGGACTCTCTTCCCATGGGGACTATTGCAATTCAGACGGACAACATGTCCGTAGTGTGGTACATCAACAAACAGGGCGGAACCAGATCCTACCCCTTATGTCGAGAGGCACTCAGACTTTGGCAGTGGGCGATTTCTTCTCAGCATTTTCTGATAGCGACGCACATTCCCGGGAAGTCCAACGTGATTGTGGACAAGTTGAGCAGGGCCATTCTGATGCCCCACTAGTGGTCTCTGAAGAAATCAGTGTTGGAAGAAGTCTTCCAAAGATGGGGCCAGCCTTGCTGCGATCTTTTTGCTACTCCCCAAAACAGCAAGTGTCACGACTTCTTCACTCTCTTCCCGTTACCAGGCCATCCCACCAGAGACGCTCTAGTCCACGATTGGCCCTGGGGACTTCTGTATGCTTTTCCCCCTTTTCCACTGATATCTCAATTAATTCAGAAAGCTATCGCCTTGAGAGTTACAATGATCCTCATTGCCCCTTACTGGCCTCGACAGATATGGTTTCTGTTCCTCCATCAGTACCTGTTGGAGCAGCCTTGGCATCTGGACCCGGTGCCAGATCTGCTGACGCACCAGTTGGGCCAGCTGCACCACTCCCTTCATTCTCTCAACCTCACAGCATGGTTTCTCCAATTCCTACCCTAGCCAGGCTTCCCTTAATCTCTCATTCAGTCCGGAACATCCTGATAGCCTCTCACAAATCTTCTACCAGGAAGATTTATAATAGTAAATGGAAACGTTTTTCCTTCTGGGCAGCATCAAAGAATATAGACCCCTTCACTGCACCTATCCAGTCTATCCTAGACTTTCTGGCAGAGCTCTTCCATTTAGGCTCTTCTTCATCTACCATTAGAGTACAACTAGCTGCTATATCTAATTTTCATGTAGGAGTCTCTGACTCCAGTATCATGTCCCATAAGCTATGCAAAGCCTTTTTAAGAGGTGTTTTTCTACTCAAGCCCCCAATCAAAGATCCCCCACCTCAATGGGACTTGAATTTGGTTCTGGCATCCTTGATCCTCCCTCCCTTCGAACCAGCAACTTCATGCCCTCAAGCTGCTCTCATGGAAAACACTTTTTCTAGTAGCCATAACTTCAACTAGAAGGGTATCTGAACTTCATGCTCTCTGCAGTCGTCCTCCTTACTTAGTTTTCCACAAAGATAGGGTGTCCCTCCGGACTAATCATCCTTCCTACCTAAAGTTTCCTCCGAGACAAATCTGAACCAAACAATTGATCTCCCAGTATTTTTCCCTGACTATTCCAACAGATCAGAACAAAAGCTACATTTTCTAGATGTTCACTGCCAACTTAGATATTATTTAGACAGGACTAAACAGTTCAGAAAATCTGATCAACTTTTCCTGTCTTATGCGGAAGGGAAATTGGGCCTTCCAGGTACTAAGGTGTCCCTTTCAAGATGGCTTACCTCTATAATTACCTTCATTTATGAAATCAGACATCAAAAACTGCCTTCAAGACCTAGAGCTCATTCAACTAGGGCATTAGCTACATCTGTAGCTTTTCAAGACAGGCTGCCTATAGATTCCATTTGTGCAGCAGCCACTTGGGCTTCTCCTCATACCTTCATTTTACATTATAAATTGGATATGGCCTCCAGAAACCGTGCCAGCTTTGGTTCCACTGTTCTCAAGAGTCTGTTCCGATAGGCCACCCGGAATAAGGTGCCAGGGACGCGGTCCCATCCAGCAAGAATGAAGGCGAGATTGACAACTTAACATTAAGAAGTTATGTACCTACCATAATGTTCCATGTTAGTTGTCTTCTTCTCGCCTTCTTTCTTGCGTCCCACCCTCCTTCCCCCTAGCCTGGACAGACCGATAGGAAATTTTGGGATCTTCCTTTGGAGCTTCCTTCCCACATGTTCTACCACCTCTATTCCCCCTTTTATGTTTGTGTTGCTTACATTCAGGTTTATATAGAGGTGGGTTCTTTTTTCTCCATACTATGGAGACTAGAACTGCTTGGTTTAGCTATCAAACGAGATCTGAGTAGTTACCGCCTAGCATTGTGGGATATAGGGGAGCCTCAAGCCGGTGGAATTAGCTCTCGAGCTTTAGTATTGGCCGAGTCGGAGCCGAGGATCGGCTCCGAACCCATCCAGCAAGAAAGAAGGCGAGAAGAAGACAACTAACATGGAACGTTATGGTAGGTACATAACTTCTTATTATGTGCTGTTTCCTTGTTCTAGCCTTTACTTTCTGTATGGGTAGGGGAAGGACCAGGGAGCTGTGACATCACAGCATGGGTGGAATTTTAGAATGGTCATGATGATGTCAGTTTGGAGACAGAATTGGCCAGAAAACTACCTTTATCCAGTGGCCTTGATGACATCAATGAATTGGAGACTTTTCAGGTCAGGATAAAAGTTTTTTGAAAGTGAAACCACCACAGTACAGTAAGGTACTGTTCTTGTGGAGAGAAACAGTCAATTTAAAATATTTTAAATGCTGTGTTGTTTATTCATAGCAGGGACAATAAATAGGGAGAAAAAGGACAGAGAACTTGGGCATTTAATAACAGAATCCTGTTGTTGTCCTTTACGTATTTCATAAATACTTCCACTTGTGCTTTCATAATTTATACATTTTTCTGCTTTATACAAATTTTCATAACATTTCTGAAATACATCTAATAAATCTACTGGATGCCTGGTTATTTTTCTTCTTATAGGCTCCCTAAAATTGGCAACAAGCCTGTCTACTTTCTGTTGCCCAAGTCATTTTGCTAAAAGTTTTTGTGCTCTGGAGTTATTAAAAAATAGTTGCTTAACAGCAATCATTCTAAACTCATACACATTATCCAGATATTACCTTATTTCCTCTTTAGAACTCTACAGTTACACCTCTTCTTGATCTGTGAGATTCCCCTTATTCTGCAGCACTTTAATCTTTGTCATTCCCTGTAAATAATTCCTATTATTTCTTAACTATATTTCTTGTTCTTTTATTTCTACTCTATTTTTAAAGTCCATTTTCAATTTTATCCCACTTACTAGCTATAACTTCCAAATAAACATCTATCTTCCATAATAATGCTCAAATAGTTTCCACTACCCATTCCTTAAGTTCCTCTTTTTTGAAAAGGTAGGTGGGAAAGCATCAGTGTCTCATTTTAACTTCATTCCTCTGCATTTTTATCTTAGTTTTTTGGGGGGTGCATGATCCAAAACAGTTACTGGATGTGTGTCAAAGCTTTCGGTCAAATGTACATGTTCCTGTGATGTATAATTTCTATTTGGTTTAGCCCAGTTATTGTACCTTACCGAAAATAATATGTAAATTCTTTCTGAGTTCCTACTACTGAATTTCATTCCAAATATTTTCATAATTCTTTCAGAACTCTATCCTCTTTTGCAATATTTCCCTTCTAGGTTCCCCAAATACATCCTCACTGTTGCAAATCAAGTTCTAGTCAACACCTGTAAAAAATATTCCCTGCTGAAAGCTGACTATTTCTCCCAAATTTTCTTAAGATCCACAATTGTTTTTGGTGGAATATAAATACATGCCAGCATAATCCTCATCCCTTGTCAATAGCCCATTGCTGCCACAAATTGACCATGATTATGTTTTTCCCTCTGCTATCACTAGTTGGTCTCCTCTAACAATTAGTATAATTACTCCTGTTTTCTGTCGTTCCTGATATTCTGTCAAATATCCATCCAGAAATCCTCTCTTTATTTAACTCACATGCTTGTTTCTTTCCAAATGTGTCTCCTGCAACATTGCTATTTGTACTCTGCATCTCTTAGTATAATTCACTACTCTTACCTTTTTGTCTGTAACCACAAGGCCATTTACATTGTAAAATAATATGGACAGCATAGCCATTATAATAAGAGGTTATTGCTCCCACCTATTATACATGACAGCTTTCTTGAATGTGAATTTCCAACTTTTGTGTTACATGCACATACTAATGTTTGGCAGGCTGATATTTTATACAGTTGTTTCTTTGTGTCTCCAACTGAACCTATGTCACATTTTCAAGACTTTTGGTTTTAATGAAAATCCTAAAACAAAAAACAAAATACATCTTCAGAGCACTCCAATAACCTATTAACTAAGAACAAACACATAAAGCTATGAACATTTTTTTTTAAAAAATGAAGTTTAATCTTCCAGATAGGAACAATTGCCCCATATCAACAGCTGCACCCCAAGGCATTACCTAACCTAAAGTAAAAGCACATTAAAGCCTGTGATCCCACATACACTTGCTGTCTATTATGTTTTTATCCCCTCCTAGAAGTGAGATATGAAAAACTGCTTGTGTGCTTTCAGAAAATATTAACTTTTAGCATTAAGAAAATGTGCACTAGCTACCTTTAAATAAAATTAAATTATACGCTGTTCTATTACATGCATTAAAGTATTAATGCCGCTAGGGAAGCTGCCATCTCTTATTAATCTCTAATAATTTCAAACTTTACTTTTTTACTGATCTGTTTTCCCTTGTACCTTTAAATTTTGCATTTCCCTCAATAAAGAATGTTCAGAAATCTCAAGATGAATTGCTTGCACCTACAGACAGCTCATCATGGAAACATAGTCAGCAATGGGAAAAAATAGCTGACGGACTCTGAAGATGCTGTAAGAAATGTTTGTCAATTTCATTTAGAACAGAATGTACAACTGCTTTCAGCTGCAGACTACTTGACTCCCAGTGATCATCTGCTAGAAAAAAAGTGATATCATTGCATATGCAAGAAACGTGACACTTCTGATGGCCTTCATCATTTTGTCTTATTTATCAAGTCTACCTGCTTATAGAAAACACTTGTTTTAAATTAATACAAGGGCATTAATCCAGACGTTCACCTTTGCAAAAATAAGACAAAACACCTCATCTACACGTACAATATAATCAGTATACTTTTATTTATTTATTTAACATTTGTTGACCAGGAATGTCTGACTGAGCTTGCGCCCTTTTTCAGCAGAGGACTGGGGAGAAAATTTCCACAAAGTATTACATACTCCATAAAAATGTTTACAAACAATACAGTATGCATGAGGCAATATAAACATGCATTATAATGCTTGGATTCACACTTGTAACATGAGAGTTTAAAGGTGTTATTTACAGAAAAGGCAATAAAAACAAATGTTAAGGTCTTTCATATATCTCCAATACATAAGGACTTCACCATACAGAGGGGAAGTAATGGCAATTAACTCAGAGTTTAAAAAACGTGAAAAGAGGTACTGTATATCAAATCTTAGTTCTTACAGGCAAAAGCATGTACATCAGTAATCAGAAACAGAGGGGAATTTGACAGAGAGAGCAGGTGATAGAAAAAGTATGGCTATGGATAAAAAAGGGAAAATTAGAGATTTTTTTCTTTTTTTTAATTTATAAATAAGACAGGAGAGGTAGTAGTAGTTAGAATCAAGTAAAATCTGAGAAAGGGGAGTAAGCTAACACCCCCCACCCCAGCAGCCCAAGATTACAGCATATTAACTTAAACTTTCTTTTGTCCACCATTTCTTCTCTTTTACATTGTAAAGCCTATATTTCTTACAACTAAAGAAGTACTTGTTTACTTTAATATCTTTATTGCATATAACAATCACCAAAAAGACTCATCCCCATATTTAAAATACCCCTAACTACACACCACACAGAACTGATTTACTACTTAACATGCAGTTTATATCATGGAATGTTTTATAGAAATACTATTAAGAACAAAATTGTTTTGCTTGCAGTAACTTTTTCTCCTTTTAATGTCCTTCTAAACATTAATGACATAGAGTGGGGTATATACTTTTTCAGTAATACACGTTTTAACAAAGTCAACAAAAGTCCAATCCATCTCAGCCACAAAGCCATAGTTCACAAATGTGAAATATGCATTATAATTTCACATTTATTCAATAATTTAAGTCTTGGTGGTCTTCTTCCTGTTCATCTCCATCTCCCAACACTAGACTCCAATTCTAGTCCAAGATACTCCTGATTTTTCTAGTCAACTCTTGTGCTTTTTCTGTCTCACAAGCATTTTCCCTTGAAACAATGGAAAAGGGTTTCACTGAAAAAGTCTCTCTATGAGCTTTATTGCCAGAAGAATGAGAAGCAGATATTTCCAAGATGGACACACATTGAGTAATAGCTTAATTCTAGCTCTCCCAGTATGAAAACAGAAACTTATCAGAGAAGGCCAGTAAACTTGTGTTTAAGGGTAAACTCCAATAACTGGCTAGTAACTGCACTGCCTGGATGCCAGGAAAAATGAAATACAGAGGACCTGGAAAAAATCAGCTACAAAAAGGAAGAAACATGGACTGGGGAAAGTTCTGCAGCTGTTCAGCAAAAAGTAATACAACTTCCAGACATGAATTCCAGTAACCTATAGGAAGATATGTCAATGGCACACAGACTTGGTTAAAATAAATGAAACACTGACGGAGTATATCAACACAAACAACAAAAGGCTACAAAAATGGAAATGGAAGAAGCTTTAAACAAATATTCAGATGAGGCAACAAAGCTGCAAAAAGCAGAGATCAAAATGAAGAAAAGGCTGGCTGAATATGAGACTGCTCAGGGAGAGATGTTTAAAAATAACAGAGTTAGAGGACAGAGCACATAGGGAAAACTTGAGATTTTCAGCTATACCAGAGAGGCTGGAAGGAACAGACTGCATTAATTTTATGAAAGCACAAATAAGCAAATGGACTGGTATTTCACAGCAGGAGTTATTAGTTGAAAGAGCACATCATGTGTATGCTCCAAACCTGGCTATGAGAACACAACCTAGACCTTTAATACTAAAGATGCAATCCTACCAGCAGAAGGAGTTGATTTTGACAAAACTGTTGCAGAAGGACAAAGTAATAAAAGTGGGAGACATCAGAGTGTTTTTTTCCAATAAACATCTTTATTAAATTATCACGTATGACATAGGCAATCTTACATTTATATAAATGAAAAACAACATTGACACCACTTTAGCTGCAAACATTACACATCACAGACACCATTGAAACAACTGTAGCTGCAAACATTACACATAGCTTAAAATCTATCCAGTCATTGTCAGTTAAACATTACATGGCTCATTCAAATCCTGCCTCTTAAACCTCATTCATTCTCTGCATATATTGTTACCACAGTTCCCATTTTTTCATGTGGTTTGCTCCGTCCCTTTTGTAACGATCTCAATCCCAGTTGTTTCTTCTCTGTTACTATATTCACTACTCCTAGTAAAGTTAGTCTAGACTTTGATTTCTATTTTCTAGTAATTGCTTTTTTGGCAGCCACCATAATTAGACACTACACGGCTTTACTATGTCTAGGCAATTCCGATTCTGTATCATAGCTCAAAAAAATCTTCCCAGTCAATCCAATCCACTCATCCAGCATCTCCAACAGAGCGGTTCATAGGGAATCCATAAAATTGGCCAGCTCATTACACTCCCAAAAAAATGTGTTCCCAGCCATGTTTTTCTTGTCTGTCACACCTCCAACATTGGCAATCCGCCTGAGGAAAAATTCTTTGGAGTCTACTTAGGGTATATAAATACCTATGTAAACACTTCCAGGCAAAGATCCTAAATCTTCTAGACTTTGTTGCATATTTTGGAGATATACATATATCCCCCATTATCTCTTTGCAAATTGCTTATCCAGTCTCACTTCCCAATCCTTTCTAAGCTCCTCTGATAGATTCTTATAATTATCATGCAATATTTTATATGCTGTACTAATTATTCATTTTTAATGGCAATTTCTCTTCTAGAGTCTATTAAAAATTCAACCAGTGCTGGTCTTTCATTTAGGACCCCCCCCCATTTCTTTCTCTTTGCCCATACTCTGATATCAATCCTTGAAAGGGAAGGCAATCTCTAGCTTTCAGTCCAAACAAATTCTTGGCCTCTTCCCATTCTATTACCTTTCCCTTTCTATTTATTTGCTCCCAATACCTTGGTTCCTTTGCCAGTTTTCTCCAATAAATACTAAACCCCGCTCTTGCCTATTATCTGTATCCCTAATCACAGTCATCCCTACTGGCAGAATCTCTGTTCTCCATTTTTGTGCTGGTTTCGTTCTTAGAATACTCCCTGCTATTTTATAAATATAATATTATGTATGAATTTTGTTGTTCTCCTTAAAAGTCTGCATCCAAAATCCCAATTTCTCCTTATTTCTTGAGCTTCCGCCTGTATCTTCATCATTCCTTTCCACTTTGAATTAGTTTTCTGCTTGTGCTATGTATAAGAGCCATAAATGTGTTGCTCTAAAATACCTCTTCAAATTGGTAATCCTAGTCTGCCTTGTTCGTTTGGAAGAATCAGTTTATCCCACTTGGCCCTTGTTGTCTTCCCTTCCCAGATAAAATTCATCAACTCTTTTTTAATTGCTATCTACAGATCCTCTTCTAGTTGATAAAAATATGCTAGACCTGTGTATAAGACTAAAGAGACTAAAAACATTTTAATTGCTTGTATTTTAGTATCCATATTCATATAGCAAAGCTTCCAGTTTCTCAGTCTTTGTACTATCTTCTGTTTAGTCTCTTCCCACATATCCTTAGCTGCCATAACAGAGTCATTTCTAAGCCATACTCCTAAATATTTCATTTTATCATGTCCCCATAAATATGGATATTGTTGTACTCAATTTGTGTGTGGTACATAATTTACTGTTATTGCCGTTGTTTTAGCTTCATTAATTTTGTATCCCAAGAAGATTTGAAACTGTCTTAAAATATTCCTTTCTGGTTTTGTTATGTATGAAATAATATCATCTGCAAATAGAGCCAGCTTTTCCTGACTATCATACCAATTATATCCTTGAATTTCTGGGTCCCTTATTTTCTTTGCCCATGGTTCTAAATATAATACAAACAACAAAGACGGAAAGTGGGCAACCCTGCCTGGTTCCTCTACTAAAGCAGAAGTCATCAGACAGGACCCCGCCCACTTTAATTTTCACCTCTGATCCCTCATATATATATATATATATATATATATATATATATATATATATATATATATATACTCCTAATCAACCTTATAATTGTATCAGGGGAAAGCAAGTGTTTTGATTGCCTTGTTCATGAAGTCCCACTTCTCTGTTAAATGCTTTCTCTGCATCAAGACCCACCAATAATAGTATTATTTTCTTACACTCTGCTTCCCTCTTTATCACCAGTGTTCTGTTAATATTGGCAAATGTTTGCCTCCCCTCCACAAAACCACACTGATCCATATTTATCAATTTTGTTATCACTTTTGCATTCTTTTAGCCATTAAATGCAAACACTTTATACTCATGATTTAGTATTGAAATGGGCCTGTATGAAGTTGGATCAGATGGAGCTTTACCCTCTTTAGGTATTGCCATTACCACCATCTTCTTCCAGGATGCTCGTACTTCTCCTCCTCTTAATATATTGTTAAACAAAACCTTCCAGATCTTTGTCATTTTGTTCCCCTCCTACCTTCCAAACTTCCCCAGGAATACCATCTGGCCCTGATGGAAATGCTACAACTTTGTAAATCAGACTGCATCAGGTCACTAGCTCCAGGGATCTTAACGTAGCCTCTGCCATGAACAGGTCATGCTGGAGAGAGAGATCTTCCAAAGACTGCCACTTCTCTGGAACAAGCTTCCAATTCACATGAAACAGAGCCCCTCCATAATCATCTTCAAACGCAACCTCGATCAGTGGATGGGTGACTGAAAATTCACTCCTGGGGTGGTGTCCATGTCCGTCCAAGACACAGTAAGTCAGTATTAACTACCATAGACCCTTACCTCAGTGAACTTTACTCACCTAACCACTGACAATTGGGCCTAGGCTTGTAAGGGCTCTATGACCATTAGCCTAATAACCTTCTATGAACCTATGAACTTATAATGGACGTGCATTGCCATGATTATAAGATAGAACAGCTGAAGGGGCAAACCTGAAAAAAAAAAAAACGGTTTCCTTTTGTGATCAATCAAATTAAAAAAAACTAACAGTATCTTCAGACAACTTTGAACAGTGATAATGTTAGAAAATGCATTTGGCTACATGCTACGTGGTAGCAACAAGGTTAGCCTTAGCAAATGTGAGTAAGCTGGGATTGGGTCTTTGCAAAAGATATCTGTGTCTCCATTTAGAAACTACTAGTCCTAGGTGATGGTGCTGTTGGAGAACCAACCTCCCATGGACAGTCCTACATAACAGGACTGCAAATGCTGAGCCAATACAGCCTCCCTCTTGGCTTAAACATTGAGAAGATGGCAACGCATGGTTATTAGGGGATATACTTATTTTACAAAGGAATTCCTCTTACAAATCTGGGGTGGTCTAGAAGAAAAAAGAAAAAGCAGATGTGGCATCACAGCAGCTCTCCACCATTGATAATGCCTACTGCTTCTTTTTAAGATTTGCAATCAGATCTTTCAAAAACTACTATAAAGGGAGTATACAAGATGAACTGCTTGTGGTCATCTTCAAAGAGCTCCTAAGCCATGTTATCCATCTCAGACTCATTCCTGAGCTTAATGTCCTTTCCACAGCATCAGCATAGTCATAAATACAGTAGTACACACAAACGTCCAACAAAAAAGACAAGATGAAGATCTCTTGTACATCTTCCTTGATTTTATATTAAAGAAAGTTGTTCAGATTCTCCAATGATTGATTTATTAGGCAGGGCTGGAACATACAGTGGTTGAAAAAAAGCTGAAGGACCTTGGTTACACTATAGCACAGGAATAGCAGCAGATTGCCAATGTCATTCAAAGCCATAGACTTCTTATCAGGTGGCAAATCAGATAGTTGTTGTGGACTCTGGGTTCTTAGCAGACTTTAAAAGGACACAGGACTTTAAACAGAAACTTTGTTGGGATGTGACTCTACCCCATTAGAGGCCTGAAAGATATATCACTTCTCTTAGGATCAGTATCTGGATGCTTTTAAGCTGTAAAAATAGAATCTTTTAAGACAGGAATCAAGGATGCAATGACCAAAACTACTAAAACCTTCTTAACTACACAATGGTTAAGATATTGTTTTGTGAATGGCTATGAAGCCTAAGGTCACTGCATAGTGGACTTATTCACCCTTAAAATCTTCCAAAAGGAACAGTGAGGAGCTATAGGGTTGAAAGTCTCATAAACCAAGTAATCTTGTTTCTTATACTATCTTATCCTTAGCTTTAAAGAAAGCTAACATGCTCTCATGTGGTACATTAATTACTATATGTATTAAAGGTGAGTGAGTGAGTAATGGAGCTCTGACTCCCAAAGAAAACCATGGACAGAGATACACACATAGAGACAAATATTTCAGGCATGGGCATTAATGCCCTTCTAGCCTGCCAATGTACCAAAACACTTGTTCCCATATGTGTCAAGGCTGTTCTTAAAAATATCTAAACTGGCGCGTCCTTTAATGTAGTTTGGTAATCTGTTCCATGCTTCAGCTACTCCCTCAGAGAATCAGTTAGTACATTTCTTATTCCTATAGAAACTTTTTTTAATTTCTCCAAGTCTTTTGGGTTTATAATACCATAACAGGAATGGATCCCATTTCTAAGTAAAATTATGATTTAAGTTCATGAAATTAGTATTGTTTCAGTCTTTGATGTTAGCCAGAAGTGCTCTTCACAGCACCTATGACATGCCCAGTAATGACTCCTGCTGCAATTCATGTGGAGTTACATGTATCATTAACACATTTAAGTACGATTGTAAATTCTTTTTTATAAAACCCATTGCTCCTCCTACTACTGGAACTGTCCGGGTATCCTTCTTCCACATTGCCCTTGTTTCTGCCTGCAAATCCTGGTATTTTATGACTTTGTGTCTCTCTTTACGTAAGACACTGTAGTCACTGGGTGTAGTGATTTCATTGATCAGTGCTACTTTTGTCTTGTTTTCATGGACTGCTATATCTGTTTTTCTCACATCTATTTTTGAACTGTTGATAATGGGTGATCCCATGTGATATAAACCATCATTTTCAATAATATTTTGTTCCTCGTGTTTCCAATGTTTTTTAGTTACTTCAATATTACAGTGTTTGGACAATCACCAATGCAAGTCTTACCACATTATTATGCTTTTCAGTATACAGTCCTTCTGCCATTAGTTTATTTATTTAGTTATTGCATTTGTTTACCGGGAATGTCCACTGGGCTGAGAATGTGCCCATTTTCAGTGGAAGCCCGGGGAGAAAAGCTCCACATTAATTACATATACACAGCAATGTTACACACAACACAGGGGAAAAAGCTCCCATAATTATATACACATAAATGTTATGCACAATACATGGTAGAAAAGCTCCACATTAATTACATACAAGTGTTGCACACAATACAAAGTATATTGAGCAGTAGAAGTAGACTGTAGTAAAAGTAACAACAACAATGAAGAATAGTTTGGAAACATGATACAAAAATATAATACATTCAATTAACATGTAAGTGAAAATGTATAGGTAGAGTTTTAGCAGTGAGAAGAATTAGCTTCAGAGTAAGAATAAGAGGAAACAGATGGGCAAACGTAGGGGAAGATCAAGCTAAAAGTAACAGCAGAGGGAGTTAGTATGGCAGACAGTGGGAGAGGAAATACCAGTAATTAAAGTGAGAAGACAAACAGAAACATGATGTGTGACTGTTTTCATTTCTGTTTTACAAAACCACCATTTGTTTGTTTCTTCCACATGTTCAATGAACTTTGTAAACCAACTTGTACACAGTCCACTGTCTTGGGCCACCAGTATTAACCTTTTGTCTTTAGGTTTAAATTCACCTCTCCTTAACCATTCCTGCATTTGATCCTGATCAAAATGAGGTTGTTCCAAGACATTTCTATACTTGCAACTATATTTATGCATTTTCCACATGTATTGCCTTCTCATCTGATCCTTCACCTTACATTCTTTCTTTTTTTGGCAGATGCAGTTGCTGCATGATTTTATCTGCTTCTGGTTTGATTTCAGTTCCCACTTACCATCAATATGCTTCTGCTAAACTAAGCAGGGAAGTCATCTTAGACTTATTCTCCTCATGTTTCAAAATGTTCACTACATTTGAGTCTTGTGAGGTCAGCATATATGCATGTAGTCCCATGACTGCAGCTCTATGCATGTAATCAGTTTTGAGGAGGCCCATACCTCCTTCAGAACAGGGAGTGTACATAGTCTTGGTAGGCACTGATTTCTGTAAATCATTTGATGTGCATGAAGCATTCATTTTGCTTTCCTTTCCAAATGATCCAACACCTTTTGGAGCCAGTCAATCACTCCAAAACTGTAAGTTAGGACAGGAACAGCAGATTTATTTACAACTTGGACTTTGTTCCTAGATGCCAATGCTGTTTTCAGTATTAATTTTAGTCTTCTAAAATATTCCTTACTAAATTCTATTTGCATTTGTTCATGTTTTATTGTTGATTCTTCATCAATTCTCTCAAATATTTACATACACTCCCCCTTGCTCAAATTCTTTTATATCACATTCCTGTCCCAAACAGTTAGTTGTGTACTCACCATAACGATCGATGTATGTGGTCCATCTTGCCTACATTCCTTACTCATGGGATTGGAGCCGATTCTCGGCTCCGACTCAGCCAAATTTCTCTAGCACAAATTCTCTAATTGGCTGGGCTAACCCTGTATCCCAAGATGCACCTTGCCCTAGCCCCAGATCTTGTTTGCAATCATACCAATCATAACCCATACTCAATCAACACTGGAAGAAATTCCAGCCAGATAAAGGAAAAAAAATCAGTGACCTTGAAGGGCCACAGAGCTAATATTCCAAATCTTCTAGGAAAGGGGGCAGGTGGGAGGGTACGTAGGAATGTAGGCGAGAATGACCACATACATCGATCGTTATGGTGAGTACATAACTAACTGATGTTATGTGGCCCTATATCGCCTATATTCCTTACTCATGGGACAGCGTCCCCAGCACCTTTATCCTGGGAGGCTCATAGGAAGATACTCCTGAGAACCATGAAACCAAAGGAAGCCCGGTCCCTAGAAGCCATGTCCAGCTTGTAATGAGTAATAAAAGTGTTGGGAGAGGCCCAAATGGCCACAGCACAAATATCATCCAAGGAAAGCCTAGCATGGAAAGCTATTGATGTAGACATAGCCCTGGTGGAATGAGCCTTGATGGGGAAGGGTAAAGTTCTGCCTGCTGACGAGTAGATGAATGAAATGCAATCTTTGATCCATTTAGAAATTGTGCACTTGGAAATAGGACAACCTGCCCTGTTTTCTGAAAAGGACACAAACAGTTGATCAGATTTCCTAACATGCTTAGTCCTATGCAAATAAAATCTCAGTTGTCTGTGCACATCCAAATGATAAAACCTGAACTCTACTTTATTGGAAAAGTTCAGAAAGAACACTGATAGCTCAATAGATTGATGGAGATTGACAGTGGATGACACCTTCATAAGGAAGGAAGGAAAGGTTAAGCCTCAGGGAAACTCTGTCCTTATGAAAGATCAAATACGGAGGTTTAATGGACAAAGCTTGAAGTTCTGATACCCTCCTGGCTGATGTAATGGCTATCAGAAAAGCCGTCTTCCAAGATAAGAACTTTAAGTCACGTGGCAGCCGGTTCAAAGGGTGGTGACGTCATAGATTGTAGCACAAGGTTCAGGTCCCATGGCAGTACAGGTTCTGAAACAGGGGGACAAAGTAACCAAGTGCCTTTTAGAAAGGCTTTACAGAGATTGTGGCCCACAAGAGAGGGCTCGTAAGATGTGTGAAAATTGGAAATTGCAGCCAACTGTACTTTAATAGTAGCGGGCGCGGAGCCCTGACGGAACAACATGGCTAAAAAATCTAAGACCGACGGAATTGGGGCTGTGAAGGGGTCCAAACCTTGGGCCTGAACCCAAATAGAGAATCTCCTCCATTTGCTGGAATACATCTTCCTGGTGGAAGACTTATGAGAAGAAGACAAGATGTGCACCACTTCAGGTGAAAAGGAATGTCGCCTGACTAGCGACGGAAGTGGAGCAGCCAGGCTGTCAACCTGAGAGTTCGCAGGGATGGATGAAGTTGTCCTGACATGTGAATCAGGAGGTCCGGCACTGGGTCCAGAGTCCATGGACCATCCAGTGCGTACCGTTGATGAAAAGGGAACCATACTTGTCGAGGCCAGTGTGGAGCAATAAGGATCATCCTGCTTCCCAAGGATATGGCTTGCTGTATCACTCTTGGTAACAGAGGAAATGGAGGAAAAGCATAGACCAGACCGGGGGGCCAATCGTGAGCTAGAGCATCCCTGGGTGACTCCCCCTGTGGGGGGAATCAGAGTGAAGTACTTGCTGCATTTGGCACTGAGGGGGCTGGCGAAGAGATCGCAGCAAGGCTGACCCCACCTTTTGAAGATCTGAACCGCCACTCGGTTGTTCAGGGACCACTCGTGAGGCATCAGAATAGCTCTGCTTAGCCTGTCCGCTATCACGTTGGACTTCCCTGGAATGTGCATTGCCACCAGAAACCGTTGGGAAGACACTGCCCACTGCCACACTCGCACGGCCTCTCTTCAGAGGGGATAAGATTTGGTTCCCCCCTGCTTGTTCAGGTACCACACTACGGACATGTTGTCCGAGTGAATTGCAATCGTTCCCCGAGGTAGAGAGTCTTTGAGTGCTCGCAATGCCAGAAACACTGCTCTCATCTCCAGAACATCGATGTGCAAGTGTACCTCGTGATCTTGCCAGGTGCCTTGGACCGTCCTGCCTAGATAATGCCCCCCCCACACCCCATCTGGGAGGCGTCCGTGGTCACCTTGGCCACTGGAGACATAGGAATCAAGCTCCTTCCTCTGTCCAGATTGGAGGAGCATAGCCACCAGAGGCGGTCCTGTTTGCATCGTTCTGTGAGAAGTATCAGGTGGGAAAGAGGAAGCTTCTGAAAAGACCACTGAACCGACAGAAGCCACTGTAGGATCCGCATGTGTAACCTGGCCAGAGGTACCAGCATGATGGTGGAGGCCATGGATCCCAAGAGCTGGAGAACTAACCTGGCTTAAACTTTTCTGAGGGGCAACAGTGCGTGGATCTGAAACTGCAACACTCTTATCCTGTCCTGTGGCAGAAAGGCGCGCATTTGAATAGAGTCTAGCTCTGCGCCTATAAAAACAACACGCTGTGAGGGCTGCAAGGCAGACTTTTCCCAGTTCAAAGTAATTCCTAGATATGGCAAAGTGAGATGGTCGTCTCCCTGGCTTGAATGAGCAGATGCCTGGTGGGGGCGGCGAGAAGCCAGTCATCCAGATACGGAAACACCTGGAATCCTAGACGTCTCAGGTGAGCTGTCACCACTACCAAACACTTGGTAAACACCCTGGGCTGTGGTGAGACCAAAGGACAGGGCACGAAACTGGAAGTTACTGGCTCCTAACCAGAAGCATAAATGACTCCTGGATGCCTTCTCCATTTTGATGTGGTAGTAGGCATCCTTGAGATCGATGGAGCACATCCATAATCCTTTCTCCAGCAGTGGCAAAATGGACTGAAGTCTGACCATCCGGAACTTGGACTTCAGAATGTAGTGATTCAGTCGACTGAGATCCAGAATGGGTCTCAGGTCCCCTGTACTTTTCAGCACCAAAAAGAGTCGTGAGTAAGTTCCTGATCCGACATGGTCTGAGGGGACTGGTTGGATGACTCCTTTTTCTAGCAGCTTTGCAACTTCTAGTGCTGCTTGATCCCGTTGACTGGGTGGGACATCCAGGATTCTTCTGACTGGGGGGGTGTCGACCCAAAGGGAATAGTGTAACCTCCGGTAACTATTTGAAGTACCCAATGATCCTGGGTGATGCTTTCCCAGGCTTCCGGATGCAACGAAATTTGGCCCCCGACTGGCTCCGGAATAGCACAGTCCATCAACACTTCAGGAACGCTGGAAGGAAGAACCGCAAAAGGAATCACGGTCTCCCAAGTTGCGGGGGCCTCCTCTAGGGCGGTGTCTTCCGGAATAACCCCCCCCCTGCCTCTGGAGGGGGACTCATCTTGAGCTGCGGGAAAGGACCTCTGAGACTTTTTGAACCACATTTTCCCTCCTCTCTGAGCCTTGGGATAAAGCCTAGAAGGGAGAGAAAACTGGGCCCCTATGGCAGATAGGGTCTTTCCCTCCTGTTCACATCTGGTGAGGGTGTCTTTCACTTTGGGTCCGAAGAGAGAGGACCCATCCAAGGGGGCATCAGTGAAGGAAGACTTAAAGGCCTCCGCGAAATGACACAGGCGCATCCAGGCTTGCCTTCTAAGAGTTACGCCTGAGCTAGCTGCCCTACTCGCCCTTTCGGCTGCATAAAATATGAGCCTCATAGACGAGTTGACAATGGAACCTAGGGTAGACAACTGGGCGTTAACAGTCTGTGCTACCGCCTCAGGCATGTTACCCATCAGAGTATCTCCTAGCTCCTTCAGAAGATCTCTTTGGAGCCGAGTGAAATGACAGAGATAATTCAATGACCATAAGGTAAAGGTCACCGAAGACAGGGTACGCTTCTCATACTGGTCCATACTCCTGGACTTCTTGTTAGGAGGATGGAATGAAGAAGAAGCCTCTGCAACTTCCTGCTGAGTGGCTGCTGCCACCACCAAGGCATCTACCAAAACCCCTTAGGTAAGGAACTCTTTGCCCGGGGGAGCAGACAGAAACTTGTTTGGATGTCTTGGCACCAGTTCCATGGAATCAGGGTTCTCCCACACCCTTCGACAAATCAAGTCCAGGAGTTTGTCGAAGGGTGGAGACACCCAGGAGGTGGAGGGTTTAGCTCCGAAGGCCTTGAGGAATACCGACTCCTCCTCAGAGGGGGCCTTGGAAGGCCAGTCACCTCTCTGCCTCAAAATCTCCAGGATGTCGGAGAAAGAGACATCATCAGAGGACGTCTTGACTCCTCGAGATCGGTATCGGAAGTGAGGGACTCGTCCTGGGAGTCTATGTGCTTCCTCTTGCACAACTTCTTACTAGGGGGCTCCTCAGGCACTGACTCTGAGGGCCCCTGAGAAAGTAGGGGACCACTCAAGGGGGTATCCCCAGATCTTCGGGCTCCGCCATCCAAGGATAGGAGGGCATCAGAGGCTCTAGCCGGGGTGCAAGGGGACGGAATGACTGATCCAGGTGATGTAACTAACGATCTGGCCAGTGCACTCCTCATGGCCTCAAAGGCAGGTCCCCCCAAATCCGAGGACTGACCCGTCTCCAAGACCATGACCGGAGTTGGGATTCCCCGAGCCGAAGCACTGAGAGGGAGGCTCGGAACCAACAGTAGTCCCGAGTTTTCTCCCTTGGGTCCGACTGAGGAAACCCGAGTACCGAAACCAGACGACAGAACCGACATAGTTGGAGCTGACACCGGCTCCGATAGACTCACATGGGGTATCGGACCTGACACGAGAACATCACTCAGCGCGGAGCACTCCAGCTCCGATGACACATGGGTGCTCGGAGGAGGAATCACAGGTACCAGAATGGGGACTGTCTCTGGAGCCGACTGGGTCAGAGCCGAGAACAGTTTTGCTAGCACTGGCGACTGCAGGAGCCTCTGGACCACCCTATCCACATCCAAATCAGACAGCGTAGAGGATTTGGAGGAAATAGAAGGAGATCAGGATCTCCTACCCGGAGACACATGCCTGACACTGGGTGACCGGCTCCGAATAGGCTCCAATAATATCGGAGCCGAGGTCGGCTCCAGCACCACTGATACCTCCTGCGGCCCCGAGGACAATGGAACCGAGGAGGTAGTATCCCCTATCAAAACCTCCTCCTGCGGCCCCGAGTACAATGGAGCCGAGGAGGAAGTATCCATAATTGAGACCGTCTCCTGCGACCCCGAGGGCAATGGAGCCGAGGAGGCAGCAACCACTATTATAACCTTCTCCGGGGGCCCCGAGAAAGCAAACGGATCTGGAGATCTCTTCTTGGCCTTGGAAGGCTTAGATTTAGGACTAGAAGAAGAAGAAGAATCTAAGGATTCCTCAAAAGAGGGCTTAATCAGGCCCTTCAAAATCAGTTTATTTTTTCTTTCCTGCAGTACCCTCGTGCTAAAGCGTGGCAGAAACTGCAGGACTCCTGCAGGTGAATAGCCCCAAGACAATACACACAGATGGCATGGCCATCCGTAATAGACATTTTGTAGCCACATTTAGTACACTTTTTAAACCCGGAAGGTTTATGCTCTTTCTGCTCTTTAGACATGGTAAAAAAATAACAGTACACTGTCAACAGACAATGACACAAGAGGAAGGCGGGAAAACAAACACCACTAACAGCCAAGGAACTATAAATCAAATGTTTCTTGGAGTAGCAGGGAAAGACAAGAACAAATCCAACTACAGTTTTAACACCAGAAAAACAACATAGGAGAGGACTAGGTCCACTAACTTAAACGGGCCTAGCCTGCCAAACAAAGGGATACCACAAACACCCAATCTCACTAACACTCACAATGAAACTTAGACAAGGAGAAAACTAGCTATTAAAATAGCTTTTGTAAAATAACAGACTGCTAAAATACTTAGAAAAGTATTTGAAAGGGTACTTAGCCACAGCCAAGCGAGACCACGTCCTAACTCTAACAGCGGCAAATGAGATCTGGGGCTAGGGCGAGGTGCATCTTGGGATACCGGGTTAGCCCAGCCAATTAGAGACTTCGTGCTAGAGAAATTTGGCCGAGTTGGAGCCAATTCTCGACTCCGAACCCGTGAGTAAGGAATGTAGGAGAGATAGGACCACATAACAACTGATGTTTTCTTGGTGCTGCAGCTTTCCTGCTTTAAACGTTACTTTTGCACATTTATCAAGACCAAATGACATTCTTATATCATCTGAAAATTTTTGGCCACTTGCAGTTATACTTTGAGTTCCTCATCTAATTACTTATACAGTTTTCAGTCATCTACAAAAAGAAGATAAAACATCTTTACACTTTGTTGTTTTCTGGGAGTCAGATTGTATCCATGTCCTAATCCTGTAAGTAGACAGCTTAATGGGTTAAAGGCAAGATAAAAGAGCAGCAGTGACAATTACCCTGGATCCCCCTTTGAATTTTTATCCCTGGAATAATAATTTGTCCTTTATCATGGCTTAAATGCAAAGGAGGGTTTGCCACTGTTTCATGGTCACTGCAATGTAATCGATCAGTGTAGGGTGCATCTTAAACATTTTTAAGCACTCTTTTATCCATGAATGTGGGATACTGTCAAATACTTTTTTGTAGTCTTTCCATGGCATACTTAAAATATTTCTCCTTTTTGCAGTTCTCCATTATAACTTTATTTAAAAACAAATGATCCTTTGCTCCATATGACTTTCTTTTATTACCCTTTTGTTCTATTGCTATGATTGAGTTTTCTTCTAAATGACTATAAACTCTGGCGGCATCAATTCCAGGGTATAGTTTATACATCATCGGAAGACAAGTTATCAGTCTATAGTTTTTAGGATAGCTGGCAGGTTTGCTGTTAAGTAGGAGCATTGTTTTCCTGTTATTAACTAGGCAGGGTGTGCATATAAATAGTTCTTACTCATACAGCTAAATCTTCATGTAAAGATGTTAATACTTTTAGCCAGAAGTTAGGTACTGCATCTTAGCTTGTGGTTTTCCAATTAGAAGCTTTTCTTAACTTTGTTTCAATCTCTCTGGTCATTACTTCACCCCATTTCATATCCTGTACATTTGAACTTCTTATTCTTTCTTTTACTTCTTCTATCCATTTAGCATCATTGTTATGTTCCACGGGATCTTCATTGATATTTCTCCAAAATATACCTATTTCTTCTTCTTTCGGTGGCATTTCAATTCCTTTTGCCTTGTTTCTCAATCAATAAATTGCTTACTTTGTACTTTTCCTTTATATTTATCTGCATATCTTTTAAGTTTTTTTGCCTATACTGATATTTTTAGTTTATTATTTGTGATAGATTCTGATCTGTTCTGATACTGCACATTGCTTTTATCACATCTATCTTTCCGGGTATTTTTGTTGATATGTTTCCTCTTCTATACCCTTCTAACAGTGAGTCCTCTTGTCTTAAATGCTTTATAGTTTTCTCTGTTCAATACTTCCAGGATGGCATTTGATTTCTTCCCTTCCTTTCCCTTACTGCCCTGTGATTTTTTGGTAAGACTTTATATGTTATTAATTTGGCTATTATTATCTATTATATTGGACCCACGATGGTGGTGCTGCGGTAGCGTTGTCGCCTCACAGTTAGACGTTGCCCATTCGATTCTCAGTTAGAGCGTCTTCTGTGTGGCTACATGCATGAATGGGCATTCCTTCATTGAAGGTTGTGTGTTAGGCCCAGCAAGCCAGCACATAAATATCTACTGCCAATCATTAGTGGACCGGATTTCCGCTGTGGTGACCTCTAGCCGAAAGACACAACAACAACTTCTATTATATTGCACAAATCTCTATGAACAGTTCTAATTACTGTGTTCCTTTGTCAAACTTCTAACTTTTGGGGTTTTATTGACTTTCTGTAGTCTATTTCTTTCATCAACCTTAATATCCCTATCCATCTGTATTAAATGAAGCAACTCTTCTCTTAGATCATTTTCCTCTAAACTGAGGGCACATTCTTTATTCTCCATTTCCTGTGAGCATTCTATAGAAAGTTCCACAGCATCTTCCTATACCATATTCTCTTCAGTTTCATCCTCTGTCATCCATTGCTCTTTCATATGGGAACTCACTGGCCTATCACTACATAACATTGACTGCGTCAGAGTTGCCATAGTTTCCTGTTCCTTCCCTTGCTGTGCAACTCCAACTTATCTTTTGTACTGTTTTCCTATGTAAGGCACTAAAGTATCTTCGTATGGCAATTGATCAGATGTTTTCTGCTCCACTGGTTTCTCCTTAATTTGGGGATCCATTGCTGTGGCTGTGATGTTATCAAAGTTAGAGTTCTACACTACATCCTTGACTTCACAGGTAATCCATAACCTCACTTTCTACTTCTTTAACTTCTATTACTAATCCTCTTTTTACTTTTACTTTTTGTTTTTTATTTTTGAGGGGATGTTATTTTCATGTGATTTGTACTGTTAGATGTTATGAAATTCAGTGTTATGGGTTTTAGATGTTCTGGTTTCAATGTTATGAAATTAGATGTTATGGGTTTTAGATGTTTTGAAGGGGACCCATTTTCAACATATGCATGCTAACATATGGTTTCAAGTCCCAACCTCTCTAGTTCTGACAATAACTTATCCAATATTACCTTCTCCATTATTTTTCCACAACATGAAAATAGACTTAAGGGTCTACATAATGCTGGGTTTGTCCTACTCCACATAATAAGCGCATGACTCTAATCTTGAGGAATCTCCATGTATTTATATGTCCTAGTACATAACAGATACAATGGTACTGTAAGTTCTTGCTGAAGTGTTCTCAGATCATTATTACTAACATTGTCTCCTTTCTTTGCTTTGTTTAGATCCAGCTTGTGCAGTTCTTTTTCAATATAATCTAATTTGATTCCAATATCTGAGGTTACCTGGATGTCATAGTACAACTTAACACCCCCTTTGTGCAGCCAAACTGTTTTGCATACGATTTTGTAAATATATCTACAATCTGTTGTGTCTGAGAATTTTAGAATCTGCACACAGTTTATCAGTTTGTATGTCTTTACTCCTTCCATATCTTATTGTATCTATAAAAATTTGTTCGGCACTTTTGCAGATTTTTTAAGACTTTACATAAGTTATGTATACTTGAGACCACTAGATGGCACCACTATTCACGGAATCAATAGGTTTTAGGACATATTACTTATTTAATGAGATTTATACATATTTCTAGAGGCTTTTCAAAAGATTTTTATATATATATATTTCATTATACCAATCAGACATGTTTTATAATTTATTTAGCATTTTTTGTATTACTATTTGCATCCTTTTTCTCCACAGTAGGAACTTGTGTAGCTTGAGAATGAATTTAAAGTCTAATTAATTGTTTAACTGTTTGTTTTGGTAATGGGATTAGGGAATTTAAGAACAGTATATGTAATGGCATTATATCCGATGAAGTCCTGGTGTTTACAGGACAAAAATTCTGTGATTTCGTTAAGTGTTAATAAAGGATTGTTTTTACAACTTTATAACTTCGGAAGTGGTGTCTCCTTTCATCTGGTGCCTCTGACTGCCCTATTTTATAGTTTTAATGGTTGCTGCTGGCTGTGGTCCTTGGGCAGTTCATTCCTTTTTTTTTTTTCTTGTTTCTATAAAAAGGTTTCCTATTATGCTCAATATCCTTTTATAAACTTTCTTCATTTTTTTTCTTGATCTTGTTTCATACTACGCTTAATTTGTTTATACAGCTTGTTTATTTCAGTTTTCAAAGTCGCAGTTTGACCTCTCTTCTGTTTCTTATATTTTTTGTCTCTTGCCTTAATCAGGTATCATGTTCTTATGGAAATATATCCCCCTTGATGTTGTATGCCTACATCCTGTTAAACATTTTTTTCATTTTTTAAACTCAAACAATTTCTCTTTCAAAACTTTCCACATTCTATTTGTAGATTTTCCACTGAACACATCACTCCAGTTAGTTTTTCATAGTAACTATTTTGCTTCCATATAATCTGTAATTAATCTTGTGTGTATTGGTTTAGATTTCAGTTTGGTAGAATTATGTAGCAACAAATTGTCCTTTATAACACCATTATCACTGCACATCAACGGTGAGATGGCATTTCATCCTGTGAGGCTTGTGCAAGACATAGTACTTGTATCAATCTGTGCTAAGTGTAAAATCCCACATCCATGACTGTTACCATCAGAGGTCAAACAACTGATGCACATGAAGTGTCCAAGCCTAATCTGTGGGCACAGAAGGACCTGCAAATGTCTCTCTTAAACTGGCTGCTAAGGAATGGCCAACTCCAGAGCCTGGAGAGAAAATTCCCTAGGTTTTGGGTGTAATCATCAGTTCAGTGCAAGGAGAATCAGCGGAACCACAACACATGAGAAAACTGTCTGCATGGATGCCACAACATGGGATTAGATGTGTATACACCTCATAATGCATCCTCCAATGTGGTCTGGAGGTGCAGCTTTTACGATTCTGCTTCTGTCAGCTGACAGTGAGCTTAGTTCCTCATTGGTTGAAGGGGAGCTGACTGTTCCTAAAACCAAACTGCCTCATTGGTGGATATAACATGAGGAACATTTGGCTGCTTGGTTTCCAGCTCCCTTGCTATTTCATTTTGTTTTTTCAATACGCATAGATCATGGAAGGAAACCACCTTGCGGTGGATACTCTCTGCAGCCATCATTCAGTTAAGTCTCATGCTTCCCTTATTCTGTTGATGATGTGTTTGAAGCACCAGCACTTACTGCGATTCTGTATGTCATGTGCTGCTCAAAGGTAAAACAAACAGTGTTGCTGAGGATTACAGTTCATGGTTTGGCTGCTGTAGTGTTTGCATGTTTTCAGTGATTCATGCATAAAACTCAGGAACTTTCTATAGTTTGAGATCTAAATTGTAGGAGTGTCACAGAGACCAAGCATGCCCAATTATTCATACATGTGACTTCATAGAGTGCATTCACAGTGGATGCACATGCCCATGGGCAAAAATACAAAAGAAAATTCTAATGGGGACATAAAACAAAGAAATTCTAACAGTTGCCTTTTGCAGGAGACATCAAAAGTCAGATTAAGTTAAGAAGAAAATATACCTTTCTAGTAGGAATTTTCTGGTTCAAAGGGTAAGGTTAAAGAACTGAATGGGTGAGGAGGAAAGAAACCAGCTTCCATAATGATAGCACTCTTACCACACTTTCATTGTGATCACAGTGCAGGTAGTTAAGTTGAGTGGCAGAGCTACTTCCATCTCCACTGAGAAGCAGTATTACTTATGCAAACAGGAAGCCATGTCGCTGGTCCACTAAAAAGGCTGCCACATAAATTAATTAAAAAAAAAAAAAGATAAGTGTAGGGCGAAAGGGGTCCCTGATGCAAATGCAAATTCCTTATGTAACTTTAAAAATGGGTATAATATACTCAGGTGTACTGCCTTCCAAAAGTACTATAAAGTGACAACCCTTTATTGTTATTAAAATAACTGATCATCAGGCTTATAGTAAGTAGAAATGTGGTTGAAATAAATTCAGTCTACTCCACAGTAGAAGAAGCAGAATTAAATATAGCACTTACTCCAAACTACACAGAAATCTGGATAGTACAGGTCTATATTTCAAAACATGTAAGGAGTACTGCTCCAGATTACAGAATTAAAAAAGAAAAATAACTGTGTAAATGAATCCTGTACAAATATCATAACAGTAGCTAAGTGCATCACACATACCCAGGGGTAGTTAAGATACAAACTTCAGGCCATTATTGATTTTACGGTAAAAGCACAGTTCAATGTCTGTACTGCAGCTAAAGCAGCACAAAGCCACAACACCACATACCAAAGATACTTTTACCACTAGCACAGCAACAAAAAATAAAATAAAACAATAGTGATTTTCATTAAAGATATCGGCACCAGAACATAAGATACATATTTACCAAACCTGTTGTCTGCAAAGAGGCCTTTTGTAGTATGTGGCTGCTGGAATACATGCATTTTAGCATATCAATTGGTACACACAATAACCCTCTCCTTTATGGAGTCTTGGTTTGGTTCATACTTTCCATCAGTCCAAATTTGGTAAATCCTTTGAAAATCTCACAATCAATTCACCAGACTGCCTCATAGCTACTAGTGTGCACCTTCCCGAAAATCAAGAAATAACAATGAACATGTGACAACATTGTTGATGGGTAATATGCAAGTATTTATTTGTCCTAACAGAAACTCCAAAAGTCAAGTTCTGGATAGAGTGTGTATTCCCGACTCATTAATGAAGGTCCCCTATAGCTCTACTAATATGATGAAGAAAGTATATGCTATACCTAACACAGAAAACCTTTTTTGATGGGTACCTTGCTGAACTGAATCTCAAGCAGTGTCACCCCCTTGAGGAAGATGCTAAAAGACAATACAAAGATCAGTTTTGAAGACTAAATCTGTAAGACAGGTTGTGCCAAATGAAGCCTGTCTCCTGAAGCCATGGTTGAGACAGTACAATTTGGTGAAGATAAGTACCAAAGACCAGCTGGCTGTGGTGCAAATGTCCACAATGCAGACATAACTGAATCAAATACTGGAGTACGCTAATCCTTTAGTGGACCGGACTTTGGTTACAGCATTTACCAGTTGATTACTAGCAACTTGATGGTAAAAGACAATGTAGTGGTCTACCTAACTTGGAAACAATTTTCCTGGCAACTGGTAGTCTTTCCCTATTCAGAACAAAGGCATTACTTACTCAAATCTGTTTTTAGACAATTTGGCCACATAATGGTACCCCTGAAAGTAGCTCAGCATTCCATTTCCTGTAATTCATTAATTCCAATGCCCTGGACCAGCTCGTTCTTACCCCAATAGAGGTAGCAACATCCTTGACCTGGTCATTACTAACATGGGCGACCGTTGCTCTACACCAACAGTCAACTCCTCCCTGGTTAGATCCAACCACAAACTAATCACCTTGGAAATCCACCCCCCCCCCCAAAGGTAGCCACCATGAAAAACTTCTCCAAAGCTAACTTTGGGCTAATAAAAACAGAGGTGGCTAACTTCACGGCACTCATGCAAACAGAGAATAGCTGCATGACCACCAAATCATACATCAATGCACTGTACGAACACGTACACAAATTCATGGATTTCGCCATACCCAATAGAACCAAGACACTCTCCTCCAAAAAAGGAAGCCAATCTGGTGGTTCCCTGCCATAAACAAACTCTACAAGAGAAGGAGGAAACTGATGTGGAATAAGGTGAAGTCCCAAGACTGGAAAAACTCCCTTATCAGCCTCAACAAAAAGTTCCCTCATCAAATCCTCTAATGCTAGCTATGAAAACAGAATTACAACAGATAGTAAAGACAACCACAAGGCCTTCTATAGTTATGCAAAGAATCTCTACAGCAATACCCAAATTTGCTCTGAGCTACTGCACAATGGTACCTCCTATACCGAGCCAACAGATATTGCCAATATACTGGGTGACAGAGTCAGTGCCAACTTTACCCACCCCCAAAGGACCAGTCACAATACCAGTAGATTGCCAGAAACCCAGAATTACTGCTGCACAGGTTAAAACAGCACTGTCCAAGGCCAAGAATACAGCTTCTATGGAACCTGACAATTTCCCTGGCTGTGTTCTACATGAACTACAGAGTGAACTGACACCTCACCTGTGTGCCCTGTTCAATCACAGCCTCACCTCAGGCTTTGTCCCTACCAAATGGCGCACTGCATACAGTCATCCCTCTCTACAAAGGTGGAGTGACTACAGACCATGGGAACTATTGCCCCATTAGTCTGATGAGTCTGATATGCAAAGCTATGGAACATAGCATCATGGACGTAATAAACAAGGATAAAGGGAATCTCCAAACTCTGGATCCCACACAGTTTGGTTTTGTGAAGGGTAGGTCAAGCCTGCTCAACTTGGTCGACTTCTTTGAGTTATTCGTCACCAGAGCTGTGGATGAAGGCAAGGTGGTTCATACAGCCTACCTTGATCTGGTCAAGGCCATTGATAACATTCCCCACCCAGGAATCACAGATAAATTTACTAAGCTAGGCATCAACCCCTATATAACTAGGTGGGGTGCAAATTGGCTAACAGGTAGAACCCACAGTGTGAAAGATGACTCCAAGTCAGACTGCCGACCAGTCACGAGTGGAGTCCTACAGGGTTCAGTCCTGGGTCCTCTCCTGTTTGGTATCTACTTCTCTGAAGTCCAGGTTAACATGAAGGGACTCTGGCTGACAAAGTACCCAGACAATTGCAAGCTGGGAGCTATTATTAACTCTACAAGTGATGTTGACATCCTACAGAAAAGCCTCACTGAGACCAACGGCTAGTGTCAGAACCATGGCCTTAAGCTCATTGCCAAAAAATGTGTCATCATCCCCTTTGGGAAAAACCCAGTTCCCATGAATTACCACATCGATGGTAGTCCACTGAACACAAAAGGCGTTATAAGAGATCTGGGAACACAGGTTGACAGCAACTTCTCTTTTGACCACCACATTGTCAGTGTGGTCAGAAATTCCTTCTATGTGGCACGTCTCATTACTAAGGGATTTGAATCCAGGAAGAAAGAGGTCATTGTCTCCCTCTACTCTTCCCTCATTAGGCCAATCATTGGGTACAATGCCCCATTTGGCATGTACCTCACTAAACACCTGCAACAACTGGAGAGGCCGCAAAAGTACCTCACAAAGAGGACCCTAGCCTTAAACATTTGTCCTATATGGGCAGACTCATAAAACTCCAACTATTCTGTCTCATATCGCCTACTTAAAGTCGATCTCTGCTTGACTTACAAAGCCATGTCTGACCCAGCTCTGTTACAAATGCTCCATCTAAAGAAATCCCAATCCCTGTGCACCACATGCTCCAGACTCCTCAACCTCATTACCACAACCAACAGAACATGCTGGAGGGACAGGTTCATAACCCAGAGACTGCCCATGCTATGGAATAGACTTCCCACGCATATCAAGCAGAGCACCTCACTGGCCATCTTCAAGAGAAATATTGATGAGTGGATGGGAAATAGAAAATTCACCCCAGGGATCACTCCAGTGGCTTTACTCGACAGAGGCACTGGGAACTAAGGTCAGGTGGCATGATGCCATGGTAATCCTATGGGCTAGGCTTGTTAAGGCTCCCGGGGCATTAGCTTAGTATACACCTATGAACCAGAGTCCAGTAGTTCATTCTGAAGGTTCTACAAGATGAGGTGAATTTAGAGATATGCCCCATGGAGATGTCCAGTCTGAAGAGCTCTTAGCAGGATTATCCTCTAAGGTAGGTTAACCAGTGCAGGAAAAGGCAGGACTATGTGACACTTCAGTGCCTTCTTCTAGCAGTGAGGAAGCACGGGTCCATTTTCTTCCTTAATACAAAACAACTTCAGCCCTACCATTCAGTGCAGGCATATACATCTCAGTGTAAGACCCTATCTACAATGCCTACATAGTTAAAATTACAGCAAGCTACACGGTAGTCCATTTCGGAAGCCACTGATTTGGTCTTAGGTCCTATCTGAACCAAGACTTGGGGAGGTTCCTCAAGCAGTTCCAGTGAATTATCTGCCAGGGAAGACTGCAATCTGAATGGATAACATGAGTAGTTGGATCCAAGTGCATAAAACCAGGAGAATATAGTAAGAGACATTCCTAAAATTCTGGAATCGACAAGCAGCAGGAGAAAAAGTGCTGTGGCCTCTGACAAAGGACTCTTTTAATTTAGACATGCTTATAAAAAGCATCTGTACTCCCATAAGTAGCTACAGCAGAGTCAAGTGCCTCCAGACTTCCACAACTGCATCCAAGAAAATAATGAAAGAGGGATCCTGATGGGTGTCTTCCTTATAAATGCAGACAGGTGACACTGGGAGATTGGGACACGATTCCATACCAGACCTTATAAGCCTTATGACATTCCCAAAATAGGGTCACCCAGGTAAATCTGGGGATAACAGCTCAATGTTCTTGTCTGTCCCAGAGACATCATCTTCCAAGTTTTAAACTTCTTATATGAGCCTAAAAGGCAAGGAGACATGCCAACAGTCAGCTGTGCATGGTCTATGACAGGGTAAATGTTTGCATGATGCATGCCAAGAGGAGCATATCATGCACAACAGTGTTTACCTGCTGAAGCTTGCACTTGACAGAAACAGGTCTGCACCGGGCCTGGCATTGGTGTCAGGCCACATTTTGTAAGGGTGTGATTGCAGAACTGCAACTTAAACTGCCACAACACCTCAGACATCTGCTTGGAGCATAGAACTTGAGCCACAAATCTTGACATGGCATGACTTGCTGGTATCCCTCAGTCAGAACTGGCTGATCTGACTCAGGCTGAAGGAAGTCTTAGGAGGGGGACCAAAATACTTACTTACAACAGATCCAGCTCTGGGTGATTCAAGACACCAGCTGACCAACTGGAGATGGGCATTGCCAGACCCCAAGGCCATATTCCCAAAGTAAATGCTAGAGGAGCATCTGCTATGGTTACATCTTGCTCTGTTAAGGTGAATAAACATTGCAGGTACAAGTCATCACTAGATGATGATGATCTCAGAACCTGAACATCAGTTTTGAAAAATATAATTCTGGAAGGATTAGGCCCTAACTATTCTTTCATATTTGGTACTATTGGCCTGTGTCTGGGACCATGCAGTGAATCCTCCTGCCGGTTTCCACATGAGGAACTCTTGACTGCCATCATTTTTTAATCATGAGGTTGACCAAAAGCTCATTTCTTTCTTTGATACTGATTAGTATCAACGGTACCTCAATATTTTTTTTTGTAGAACTGCTTGATCTTATGTTCCTCTCCCAACCCATAAAATCAATGCTGGTGCAGAGACTGACTGGCAATATGACAGCCACATGGACACTTAGTTTGTAAGGTATCAAACTCAGGACTTTACCAATGCAAACGACAGCTGGGGTCATTCTGTAAGCAGTATGAACAGCACAAAACTACTAGCAGGCTCAAGGGACTAAAACACATTGTGTAGCTGATATCTGACACCATAGCATGCACCACAGTGGGTATACATGCATGCTTCTACAAAAATGTGTTCTTCCAAAACGTTGTTGAATTATGACTCATTGATTGGATTAATACAATTAAGAATCATTAAGAATGATCCTTTATGTCGGATTGCCTCTTCTGCATTCTAAGTTTGGTATTATTTTTCCTTTCCTCTCATTCTTGTGCTTCAAAGTGCACTGTGCTTTCTGTTAGCAAACTAACTATACTAGGAGAGAATGACCAGCCTAACATAAAATGTGTGACAAAGAAGGTACTGCCAGCACAGCTAGCTGGAATTTTGTAAATAATTATATGTAATTTGTGAATATCAACATGATTTATATAAGATGCTTGTGTTACAACTGTATTAGAACTGTATGCCATGTGTATATCAAATTGGTTTGTACAGACCTGTGTTGAAAAGGTATTTTAAAAAGTGTTTGTGTTTGAAATGCATCTACAGTGTGCCCTACTGGAAGAGAACAGAAATGTACATGCACTATTGTAACTGTTTAAATGTATATGTTAAGAGAGGAAACTGGAGGGCTAACTTCAGTACAGCAAACTTTAGAAAAATAGCTGAAATTAAATTACTTTATAGGCTACTTACTAAAAGATGGTATCTTTCAGTCTTTAATGCAGCTAGAGACAGAGTCTGTGCTGGGAAGTCTTCTGTATAGTCTTTGGAGTGAACTAATTACTACCACTGAAAGCATGAAGGATTGCAATTGTTTATGACTTCCAACATCTGCCAAAGATCCGAGGTGCATGTATTTTTACAGGTAGATGCTAAATACTGCCAGCTTCCAGCAGTGCGGGGTTCACCTGGGAACTAGAAGTCAGATGAAAGAAAGGACTATCCCAACAGTAATATTGTATTAACTTGAGAAGTCTCTAAGAGAGACAGAGCATTCTGCATTCTGTCTTGGCCATTTAGAAGATCCATTCACCACATCTGCCTTCCTCTATTAGCAAGTTCTTAGGTTATAGTATAATGCTCTTAGATTCAGTCAGGAATATAGTGATGCTTAGTTTAGGTATTTTCCTTTGTTTATTTGAGACTGTCCTGCAATGTTGTTTTAAATATTTCCTGTGGTTTTGAACTCTGATGTCACTATGAATATGTATTTAGTATTGTCTTGTTCTTTTATAATTTATTATTAAATATATTTAAATCTTTCATTGTGGCTGATCTGTGTAGAGATATTTAAATTTTGAGAGTACTTGTATATTTATTTGGTGACACTGTGTGGGCCACTCTTAACAGCCTTGCTCTTGGTCAAACTACCATTTGTATTAATATTACACAGTAAAATTGGACACCCTTTCTTAAGGGCCTTAAATTAGTTGATAAAGGGTTCAGGTGGCAGTGATAACTACCTTATAGTCTGGACAGAAGTGGGCATAGCTAGTAAACCTGTGCCAGCCTTTCCCGGGTGTATGTGTGTGTGTGTGTGTGTGTGTGTGTGTGTGTGTGTGTAAAACAAATCTCCCAAGAGTGTGTGTGTGTCAGCTTCTTGGGCAGGGACATAAAGCACGGTTGGACAGAGAGAGTGTTGGAGGACTTGGCTTGGAACCCTAAGTACTCATCTCTATAGCTATGCCAGTGAGGAGTCTTATTGGGGATCTGGAGAAACAAAAAACGGCCCCAGACTGACTATGGTCTGTGTGTGCTCTTAAGGGAAATTGCACTTGATGCAGAGAGCTGTATCTGGAAATACTGTGTATACCTGTTAACCTCCCAGTATACATCTCTCACTGTTGCCAGTGGTGAGAATTGAGGCTCTTTGATTACTGGTCCAGTGGTGGGATGTCACATTTTGGTGGGCAGTGGTGAGATATCCACATATTGGGATACAGTGGTGTGGATACTGAACTACTGTAGACTGTAAACAGTGGTCACTAAAGAAGGTGTTTGTACTCTCAAACAGCTACATAGTGAACATTGAGTTTCATATCACAATAGTTTTATTTATTTTTTGTTAGCTTAGTTACTTAGGGAGATCAGGCAAGATGTCAGCAGAGGATTATGCCAAGCTGACAAGGAGCCAGTTGGCTGAGATGTGCCAAGCCAAAGGACTGGTGCTTGCCAACCTGACTGAAGCAGAAATGGTTGCAGCTTTAGTCACAGCTGCATCACATACCAGCAACTGGGAAGACAGCCAGACTGGCCTTGGGGATGTACAACTCTCAGTAAATTGACAGTTCTCTTTGCCTCAGAGGACTTAAAAATCTGTCTGGAGTTGAAGAGACTTTAACTGGAGGCCAAATGTTTGGAACTAGAATCAGCAGAGAAACTGCAGCATTTGGAGTCTAGAAAAAGAAACACATGGAATTAGAATCAGCAGAGAGACTGAGACCTCTGGAAGCCGAAAAAAAAAATGATAAGCAGAGGCAACATGAAAAGGAAATGCTGACTCTTCGCCAGGGTCATGGAGATAATGGGGAAGGGAATAAATGAACCCCAAAAGCAATAAAAGTCAGTACATTTCTTCCACATTTTACAGAGGATGATAATAATATAAAAATAGTTTTATTCATAAGTTTGAAAGGGTATGTAAACCATATAATGTTGACCAAGGGCTCTGGGTATGGTTTCTAACCCCCTTACTCCATGGTAAAGCTGTAACTGATGTTTCAAATTGCATAATATTGATTGGTTAAATTATACTACAGTTAAAAATTGTTTATTAGAGTGTTTTAAGTTAACACCTGAAGCTTATATAAAAAAGTTTTGTGAGCATAGAAGCAAGGCAGATGAAAGTGTGTGTGATTATGTTGCTGAGTTAAGCACTCATTTTCACAAGTGGGTGAGTGTATGTCAGGTCACCAGTTCTGAAGGGCTGGCAGACCTATTGGTGAGTGAACAAGCCCTTAGCACTTTGCATGAGGACATGAGAATCTGGCTGGCAGATAGGGAATACAGTACTGCAGATGTGTTGGGGAAAAAAGCCACCTATACCTAGCAAGCAGGGCATCACTACCCATTGCTGTACATGGGTCTAAGGGAACTCATGGTGGGCAGCCTAAACCAACCCAACAGAGTCCACCAGTAACAGGGGAAGCCATTAGTTCAGGTACATGGCCAGGATCAAGGGTTAAATATTTTAAATGTAACCAGTGGGGCCATGTAGCATATACAGTAGATGTCCACAGAGGCAAGGTGGGAAACAAAAGGTATGGGAGCCAGCAAGTGGGAATGACAGAATGCCAGCAGTAAGCTGTCTGGAGACAATAAAGGTATCAAACAACAACAAGAGGTTACAGCCTATCTTAGTAGATGAGAAACAGGTCACTGCTAAATGAGAGACAGCCTCTGACCTAACCATTATGAAGCCTGCAATGGTTAAAGAGGAGACTACTTGCTTGGCCAGTCTATTCCAGTCAGTGCTTTAGGAGGGACCCTATTACAAATAACTTTGGCTAGGGTTCACCTTGACTGGGAGGGTAGAAAAGGAACAAGCAAGTAGGTGTGTTTGAGGATATCCCTGCAGATGTCCTGATAGGGAATGATTTTGATAATGCAGTACCTTGTGGGCATGCAGTTACATGGAGTCAGGCTTGGAGACAAGCATGTGGGTCCAGTAGCCTGGGGGTACCAGATAGACTGCACACTTGGAGCCAGGACTGGTGAGGTGGTTACTTCAGCAGGGGAGCTACCCTGTAGCTATGGGACTGAAGGTCAGCCACAGCTGCTTCTGGGTACTGATGTTTCCTTGGACAGACTGACTGCAAGGACAGAAGTGAGTAGTAGTACCCAAGCTGACAGTGAGGCACCACTGTCAGAGGATACCAGACTTCCTGTGGAAGGGGAGCTGGGAAGGGTTACAAAGATACAGTTGAGACAGTCTCAGCTCTCAGACCCTACATTACATGGCTTGAAGGCGACAGCCAGGGAGGCACCTGATTCTCAAAGAAAAGGGGAAGCTGTATAGTGGGACAGAGGGTTACTGTAGAGAAACAAAATCCCTGACTGTATCCTACATGAACTTAGCCTTGAGCACTCAGCTCCAATAGGCACCCTATTCAAACAAAGCTTGAGCAGTGGCTTTGTCCTAGCTGAATGTAGGACATCCACTGTCAATCTTCTACACAAAGGTGGAGCATTCACTGACCTAGGCAATTACAGGCCCATCAGCCTAACTAGCCTGATCTGCAAGACCATGGAACACATTATTATGGACCTTATAAACAAGGACACTGGCAACCTCCAAACTCTTGATGCTACACAGTTTGGTTTTGTCAAAGGGAGATCATGCCTGTTAAACTTAACTGACTTCTTCACAACAGTCACAAAAGCCATGGACGACTGGAAAACAGTGCACACCACCTACCTTGACTTGGCAAAGGCTTCTGACACTATTCCCCAATTGGGCATAATAGATAAACTCTCCCAGCTAGGCATCAACTTGTGGTTCACTGATAGAGCCCACTCAGTTAAAATAGGGGAAGCCATTTCTAGTAGTAGACCTGCAATGACTGGTGTACCCCAAGGATCGGTCTTGGGGCCTCTATTGTTTGGGATATACTTTTCTGAGATGCAATCCAAAACCAGTGGTTAGTGGCTGACCAAGTTTGCAGACGACTACAAGCTGGATGCTGTCTTCAATTCCCCTAGTGATGTGAACATCCTCCAAGAGGGCCTCACCCAAACTAATGACTGGTGCCAGAAGCATGACCTCAAACTGAATGCCAAGAAATTCATCATTATCCCCTTTAGGGAAAAATGGTATCCCCACTAATTATCACATTTATAACAATGTACTAAGCACACAAATAGTTGTGAGGGACTTGGGCGACCAGGTGGACAGCAGCCTGACTTTTGACTACCACGTTGCCTCTGTTGTACAGAAGGGTTTCTACATGGCCCACCTCATAAGTAAGAGTATTTCTTCCAGGAATAAGGAGGTCATAACATCCCTATACTCCTCCCTTATCAGACCCATTATTGAGTACAATGCCCCCTTCAGCATGTAGCTCACCAAGCACATGCAGCAGCTAGAGAGACTACAGAGGTTCCTCACCAGGAAAATCCAGAGTCTCAAACACTTATCCTATACATATAGGTTAAAAGCCTGTCCCTCTATTCAGTCTCATACAGACTGCTCAGAGGTGACCTGTGTCTGGCATACAGGGCCATCTCAGACCTAGCCTTGATGGAGTTGCTGCATATCTGTAAGTCAAACTCCAGTCAAGCAACCCACATGCAAGGCCTCAACCTGGTCTGTGACATTAACAGTACTTGTTGGTTGCATAGATTTGTGTCCCAAAGACTCCCCCATCTGTGGAACAGACTCCCTGTCCATGTCAAGCAGAGTACCTCTCGGCCCTCTTTAAGAGGAACCTGGACAACTGGATGGGAAACAGAAAATACACCCCTGGGATCCCACCTGTCTCCCTGCTGGACAGGGGAAACAGATGCTGACTTTGTGCGAACCTGGGCAAAATTCTTGGCTAGGCTTACAAGGGCCTCCAGGCCAATAGCTTAGTTTCATCCTATGAACCTATTATGGTGTAGCCCTGAGACTCCCTGTCCATGTCAAGCAGAGTACCTCTCGGCCCTCTTTAAGAGGAACCTGGACAACTGGATGGGAAACAGAAAATACACCCCTGGGATCCCACCTGTCTCCCTGCTGGACAGGGGAAACAGATGCTGACTTTGTGCGAACCTGGGCAAAATTCTTGGCTAGGCTTACAAGGGCCTCCAGGCCAATAGCTTAGTTTCATCCTATGAACCTATTATGGTGTAGCCCTGAGGGAGGGCTAGAGGGTGAGAGAATACAGCAGTTGATAGTGTCCAGAGCCTACCATCTGGCACTTCAAGCCATAGCCCATGATATTCCCTTTGCAGGTCAAATGGGCATAAAGCATATAAAGAGACATATTATACAGAACTTTTATTGGCCAAGGCTTTCCAGGCATGTAACAGGGTACTGCAGGACCTGTGAGCAGTGCCAAAAGGTTGGCAAGCAGGAGACAAAGTCAAAGCTCCTTTGATGCCTTTGCCTGTGATTGAGGAGCCATTTCAGAGGGTAGCTATAGATATTGTATGGCCTCAGAGTACACCAAGTTCCACAGGAAAGAAGTATATCCTAGTGGTAGTAGATTATGCTACCAGATACCCTGAGGTGGTGGCTCTGTCCTCCATTGAGCCAGAAAAGTTAGCAAATGCTTTATTAGAGATTTCCGGCAGGGTAAGTTTCCCAAAAGAAATATTGACTGACAAAGGTGCCAATTTCATGTCAGACCAGCTGGCTTGTCTGTGGGAGTGCTGTGGGCTGAAGCACCTAAAGACCGCCCCCCTACCCCAGACTAATGGTCTGGTGGAGAGGTTAAACTGTGCACCAAGGACAATGCTTCAGGTATTTGCAGACCTGTTTATGAGAGAGTGGGACAAATATTTGTCCTGTCTGCTTGCTTACAGAGAGTTGCCCCAGGAATCCACTGATTTATCACATTTTGAGCTGTGGTATGGGTATAGGGTGAGGGGACCTCTAGATTTGATTCACGATGAGTGGGAGGTTGAGTGTGTATCCCAAAAGGAGTCTGTTGTGGCATATGTCCTAAACCTTAGGACAAGGTTCAGGGAACTCATGAGTGTGGCCCAGGAGAACCTGGAAGAAGCCCAACAACAGAAAAAGGTATTGTATGACAGGAATACTCAAGGTAGAGAGCATGCTGTGGGGCAGCAGGTTCTGGTTCTTATTCCTGTCAGACACAACAAACTCCAGGCAGCTTGGGAGGGACCCTTCAAAGTGGTAAGGACGTCAGTGATGCTAACTACATTGTAGAACTCCTTGGCAGGAAGCAGGGGCACAAACTGTACCATGTTAACATAATGAAACCTTACCATGATAGGGAGGCCCTTGTTCTGAGTATTTGCAATGAATGGCAGGAGGAGTCTGAGGGGATCTGGTGATTGATCTCCTCAATGAGGCTCAGATTGACACCTCAGTGGAAAGGGTAGCAATGTTCCAGCAGCTATCCCCTACCCAGGTTTGAGAAATCCAAGCAGTGTTACAAAAGTTTGGAGACATGCTCACTGGGAAACCAGGGTGCACCCACCTGGTACAGCACCATGTGGATAAAGGACCCCAAAGGCCTGTTAAGCAGGCCCCTTAAAGGGTGCCTGAGAGAATCAAACAGACACTGAGAGAGGAGATACAGGAAATGTTGGAACTAGGGGTAATTCAGGAGTCCAGCAGTCCCTAGGCCTCCCCAGTGGTGCTGGTACCAAAGAAGGATGGCAGCACCAGGTTCTGTGTGGATTACAGGAAATTAAATAGTCAGTCACACAGAGTCAGATGCTTACCCCATGCCTAGGACAGATGAAGCCCTACTGCAGCTGGGTGGGGCTAAGTATCTTACTACTACTGATCTTACTATGGGCTACTGGTAGGTGCCCTTGACTCCCAATGCTAGAGACAGGTTAGCCTTTGTGACTCCTTTTGGCTTGTATGAGTTCATGAAGATGCCCTTTGGGAATGGAAAATGCTCCAGTGACTTTCCATAGGCTGGTAGATCGTATCCTAGCAGGATATTTTGCCCTTGCTTACCTGGATAATATTGTCATCTACAGTCATTCCTGGCAAGAGCACCTTCAGCATGTCAGGGAGATGCTGAGCAGACTACAGAGGGCAGGGTTGACCATTAAGCCCAGTAAGTGACACATAGGTATGGCAGAGGTCTCCTACCTGGGACATAGAGTGGTAAGATCAGGCCAAAACCTGCAAAAGTGGAAGCCATTGAGGCATGTCCTTCCACTGTTACTAAAAAACAGGTGAGGGCATTTTTAGGGATTGCAGGGTACTACAGAAAATATTTCCCCAATTATAGTACCATAGCTGTTCCCCTCACAGACTTGACAAGAAAAAACAGGCCAGAAAAGTTAGTGTGGACCACAACATGTGAGCAGGCATTACAGAAGCTTAAAGGAGCTTTGGGAGGACCCCGTCTGTTAGCTAGTCCAGATTACAACAATGAATTTGTTGTGCAGGTGGTTGCTTCAAACCATGGGGTGGGGACTGTACTCAGCCAGGGTTCCTCAAAACAAGAAGAGCACCGAGTGGTATATCTCGACCATAGGCTCCAACCCAGGGAGGAATGCTACGCAGCTGGTGAAAAGGAATGCCTAGTCATAGTGTGGGCACTGCAGAACTTCAGCCTTATCTGTACAGAAGGAAATTCACTGTAGTTACAGACCACAATCCCTTAACATGGCTACATTAAGCCAGCTAGCAAAATGCCAAGTTACTAAGGTGGAGCCTAGGGTTGCTGGCAGATGATATGACAGTGCAACACCACAGTGGGGTTAGCAATGCCAACCCAGATGGGCTCTTAAGACAGGGTATGAGGTAATGTATTCACAGATAGGCTCATCCCTCTCAAGCAACGTTTCTCAAGGGTCACTTGAAAAACTAGCTTGAGTCTTTGAAAGGGGGGGGGTGTAACAAAGGAGGTACTGCTAGCACAGCTAGCTGGAATTTTGTAAAAAAATGTGTCATTTGTGAATATCAACATGATTTATACAAGATGCTTGTGTTACAACTGTATTACAACTGTATGCCATGTGTATATCAAACTGGTTTGTACAGATGTGTGTTGAAAAGGTATTTTATAAAGTGTTTGTGTTTGAAATGCATCCACAGTGTGTACTACTGGAAGAGAACAGAAATGTACATGCACTATTGTAACTGTTTAAATGTATATGTTAAGAGAGGAAACTGGTGGGCTAACTTTAATCCAGCAAACTTTAGAAAAATAGCTGAAATAAACTACTTTAGAGAGACCATACATTCTGTTTTCTGTCTTGGACCTGACAATGACTAGAAGATACATTCACCACATCTGCCTTGCTCTATTAGTAAGTTCTTAGGTTATAGTATAATTCTCATAGTTTCAGTCAGGAATATAGTAAAACTTAGATTAGATATTTTCCTTTATTTATTTGAGGCTGTCCTGTAATGTTTTAAATATTTCCTGTGGTTTTGAACTCTGATGTCATTGTGAGTATATACTTAGTATTGTCTTGTTCTTTTATTATTAAATATATTTAAAACTTTCATTGTGGCTGAGCTGTGTGGAAATATTTATTTGGTGACACTGTGCGAGCCACTCCTAATAGCCTGGCTCTTGGTCAAACTACCATTTGTATTAATATTAATATTACACAATAAAATTGGACACACTTTAAGTGCCTTAAAAATAGTTGATAAGGGGTTATGGTGGCAGTGATAACTACCTTATAGTCTGGGCAGAACAGGGCATAGCTAGTAAACCTGTGCCAGCCTTTCCCAGGGTATGTGTGTGTGTGTGTGTGTGTGTGTGTGTGTGTGTGTGTGTGTGTTTGTGTGTAAATGGGTAAAAAACCTCCAAGAGTGTGTGTGTGTGTCAGCTACTTGGGAAGGGACATGAAACACTGGTTGGACAGAGAGAGTTTTGGAGGCCTTGCCTTGGAACCTTGGCTAAGGACTCACCTCTACAGCTGTGCCAGTGGGAAGTCTTATTGGGGATCTAGAGAAAGAGGGAGAAACCAGCCCTGGACTGACTGTGGTCTCTGTGTGCTGTTAAGGGAAATTACTCTTGATGCCGAGAACTGCATCTGGAAATACTATATTTACCTGTTAGCCTCCCAGTGAACATCCCCCACTGTTGCCAGTGGTGAGGAGTGAGGCTCCTTAATTACTGTTCCAGTGGTGGGACGTCGCACAAGGGTGTTGAAGTATATACATGCCTACCTACAAAATATTTACAGCCACAGAACAGACATCATCCAGTCAGAAGGAAATGGTGTAAAGATAGTAGGAACCCATATGAAAGCCACTATACAGATTAACTGATACTGTGAGTAGACATGTTATATACATTAGTTCAGATGTCTTTGACACTGGAGGTTTAGGGCATGAAAATAACTTTCTTTCTTGGGTTATGCGTCTAATAAGAAAACTGGGAGATGAACTGACTTTTATAAGGAAAATCCTAATGCCACTTTTGAATAAAATGTGGAATAGGCCTAAGGGGATGTGATCCTTGTGGAAGTCCTTAAAAAAGGAGCATCTACTGTGATGTCCCCACACTGGGCCAGGAATCAAGGAGCCTAAATCCTCACTACTGACACTGGAGAGGGATGTGCACTTAAAAAGCAAATGGATACATTCGGTATTTCCAGATGCAAGCCTCTCTGCATCAAGCACAATTTCTCTTAAGAACACACAGGGAAACTCAGCACGGGGTCTTGGTTTCTCTCTCTGTCTCTCCCCAGGTCCCCATTAAGTCACACTGGCACAGCTTCAGAGTTAATTCCTCAGCCAAGTGCCCAAACCAAATCCTCCAGCACCCTCTCTGTGCTTCATGTCCCTGTTCCAAGTAGCTGACACCCACACTCCTTCAGATTTCATTTTCACACACACACACACACACACACACCTAGGAAAGGCTGGCACAGATTTACCAGCAAAATGCTACCTTCTATCCAGACTATAAAGTAGTTTCACTGCCACAGTCAGTTACTATAAGGCTCTTAAAAGGGTATCCAGTTATATTGAGTGAAATTAATATTAACACAACTTAATGTTGACCAAACAGCCAGGCTTTCAGGAGTGGCCAAAGTTATCACCAAATAAATATATGCAAATACTCTCAAAACTTAAATATTTTTCTTAAACGACCAGGCACAATGAGAAGTTTAAATATATTTAATATTAAATAATAAAAAAAATGAAAATACTAAATATCTACTTACAGTAAACACCAGAGTTTCAGACACAGGAAATATTAAAAATAAGATTGATGGAAAGGTTCACACAGTTATAGAAAAACAGTATTTAGCTAATGTCACTGTATATTCCTGACTAACTAAAATAATTGCTGTTCCTACTAACCGAATAGAGCAAGGCAAGATAATGTGGGTTAGTGGTCCTTGTTGTCAGATCCAAGACTGAATGCAGAATGTCCCTGAGACTTCAGTCACCTTTAATATTAAAACATTAGTTCTTTACAGAATGACATCACATGCATCTGGTCATCTGACTCTGTTTCCCACATTATCTCCCATCACTAGAAGCTGACAAGATTTTTGTACCTATGTGTTACCATACACACAAACAGAGCTTTGCTCAGATGTGGTTCAGCTGCTGGAAGTCATAAAACCATTCCACTCTTCCTACAGGAGCTAAAACCTATTCTCTAGCACAGACATTGAGTCTCTGGCGCCATTCAAAACTGTGGGATAACATCTTTATGGCTTAACCCATAACATAATTTAATTTCAGATATATTTTGAATTTTAAGATTAATCTCTTTGCTTCCAGTCATCTTCTAAAACATATACATTTAATTCAGTTGCAATAATACATGTACATTTCTTTTCCTTCCAGCAGGTGACACTGTTGATACATTTTAACACAAGCAAACCTCACAGATACATTTTCAGCAGAAGCATCTGTACAAATCAGTTTGATATACAAATGACATATAATTATTTATAAAATTCCACCTGGCATATATCACGTATCAACTGCCCTAGTTCTCCTGCATGGCTGGCAGTACCACCTATCGTGACATCTACATATAAGTCTGAAATTCTGCAATCCTTCAAATAGAAGCAATGTTCATCAAGATTCAGAGTTCTCAGACCAGATGGCTCAAATGGGGTATAGCCTATCAGTCATAAAGGTTCTGATCCTAATGAGGATGATTCTGCAGAAAGATTCTTCAAAAGTGGGACTAAATAAACCCAAGTGACAATGTATCAGTGCTGGGCTATATATCTCCATTAAGTCATGATGGAGAGTTATGACAGAATCATGAACCATAGCACTGGAAGAATTGACCAAACTCATGCAACCTTTTGAGATGGGTCTGTATCACCTGCAAACTGACCAGCTAATTCACCACTGGATATCTTCCACCAAAAGGGACACCCTGTCTCCTTAAAATAATACAGAAATCTTCACTGCCATGGAAGAGTGAATGCATTCACCCTTAATGCCTCTTGCTTTACTTGAAGTAAAACAGAGGAAGATCACATTCTTCTAATTAAAGAGCCGGTCTATCTCCTGTAAGCCCCACTGAAAGAAGAACCTGTCCAGACAATTAACAAATCATTACCTCCAGGACAGGAACAGATGTGTAGCTCATGGAGTCTGCCACTCCTTCTTAGATGTAAAATTCTGTAAAGAAGATACTTCTGACTATGTTTCCTGCCAGTCAAACAATGTCTCTGTATATGGGATCACAAGAACATACTATCCTGCTGTTAATATACATAAAAGTCAAGCTGTGCGATTAAAGTAAGAGAAGCTATTGCCTCAGCTCCTCTTCCCTGGCATTAATAGGAACAGAAACTGTAACCAAAGCTTCAGATGGTTTATGTGAGGCCCTCTGGGACATCTGCTTTTTTTCTGCCCACATTCCTTGACCATACAACTTGTTCCTTGATTAATTTTGTTAATTTCTCCCAGGATCCCAACAGTGTAGCATCCCAGGAGGAGAGGCAAGAAATGGTAACATTTTCTTGTGGGGACTCTACGAGTTTTTACAATGCTCCTTTGCCATCCTTCTACTGATCAGCAGGAGCTGTGAAAGGCCCTTCTATGCTAAGCCAATATGAGTACATATTTTCAAACATGCCAAGATGCTTGGACAGACTGTAGAGCACTCCTTGGCTGAGCACACTCCTCACCATCAATTCCATGTGTGAATGAAATACACTTCCAGATCTTCTTCTTGGGTGTTCCTCTGGTGTGACTAGATGAACACTTTCCTTCAGGATAGGTGTGCTTACACTTGTTTGCTCACTCCTTGACCTGCTCTACCAGCATACAGACATCTAATTGAACTAATGTAACCTGGAATGCAGTGATCATTTTATCTCTTTTTATCACACAGCTAGCTCTGAGATGGCCCACTTTATATAAGCAACAGAACAACCAAGGTGAGTTCCTCAATCTGCTATGATGCATTCATCCACTGGAGCTGAGACAGGGGACTGATACTAGAAGATCCTTGAATTAGAGGTAACTGTATAGCTACTGAATCTTGAATATGTGGCAGTTGCAGATTCAAAACCTGATAATTCACTGGAATTTATGAGGCTGCTTACTCCCTGGACAACAGTCTCACTCCAGATCCAGATGTCTGTGGAACTGTACTTCTGCAAACTGTGGAAACTGAAGTGCACCAATTTGAGACTCAATCATGTACATAAAGGTTAGTTACTGCACATTTACTGAAGTGACCTTATTCAAGGCACCACTCTCCTGTGTTTGAATACATGTAAGGCTTGCCACTGAAAAATTAAATGGAGATGTGCTGATGCTTGCTTTTGCTTGCTGGTGCCTTGTTAAAATAAAAGTCTGATTTAACTTTGCAAAATACTAATCAAATAAATCAGGGCGGCGCAGTGGTGCAGCAGTTATGCTGTCGCCTCACAGCAAGAGGTTCTGTGGTTCAATTCTCGGCTGGGGTGCCTTCTGTGTGGAGTTTGCATGTTCTCCCTCCATTCATGTGGGTTTCCTCTGGGTACTCCGGTTTCCTCCCACATTCTAAAGACATGCTTCTGGAGCATTTCTCCCCAGGCCTCTGCTGAAAATAGGATCTGTGGAACCTAGTCGGACTTTCCTGGTCAACAAATGTTAAATAAAATAAATAAATAACTTGTCTATATAACAGACAACATGTACAATAGTGTACCGTTTTACAGCTTTAATGTCTCAGGTTAAGCTTTTCAGACAGCACAGATGATGTTCTCCAGTATACAGCTCCAACAAGAAATCAGATCTAACCTTATACACTTTTAATGTCCTTTATATATTTTTCTGTACCATTTGGATCTTGTCTATGAAAAAGTCTGCTATTGTTAATACCTCTGGAATTCTTTTGAAGTCATGCAGTCTGTTCATTGTATTTTGTTTCAAGGTGAATAACTTTTAGGGAGTCTTTTATTGTGAATGTTTCCATATGAAAGCAGTTTTTTCATACTCCCTGCACCTCTTTCTTATCCGTTTGTACCAAGTACTGGACATTTTGTAATGTATTCAGCATGGATGCCTTTCTGCTTTTTAGCTAAGATCACTTTCACTCTTTAGTATATACATGCTAACAAACAGAAATGTACATGCATCTAAGTGACTATTTTTTCCAACAAATATTCTAGCAAACAGAAGTGTACATGCATCTACCTAGCAAACAGAAATGCACATGCACTTTTTTAAATGTCTAAATATATATCGAACAGTTCTCCCTTTTTTGTTTTAAAACACACAAAACAGTTTACATTGATATGGATTTGTTGGTATTATGATTTATGTGTAATAGATTAGGAAACAAAAACTTTAGTTTTCTTTTGATACACCAAGTTAAAACACAGTTTTATATTGTAAACACAATAACAAGCATTACTACTAGAATTGGATGAATGATTTAGTTTAACAACTTTTTTCTTTTGAAGACCATTCTGTAAAAATGCCCCACCAATTATGAGCTGTATTTTGCAACTGCCGAATTAACTATTTGCTTTTATTTATGACTTTATGTAATGATTTTAATGAAAATTTTACATTAATCATTGATGTTTGTGGATTTTACTGCAAAGTCATTGGAGCTTTGTTTTCTGGAATAAGCACATATGTATACATACAAATGAACTGAGGAGCAATTTCTGTGAACAGTTTAAAACTTGATGGCAAAATTTTTTATTTACACAGATTTACAGTGTTGTAGAAAACATGGTTTATACACTGATGCTGTTTACATTTTAAATCATTTGCTGTACAGCATACACCAAGCATATGTATTATTTACCATCAGATTTGCTTGAACTTAATATTTTTCACTTGTACATACATGGACTGTAATGTAATCTTAGTCCAGTTTACACAGTTAGTAAAATTAATATTAAAGTGAAGCCTGTTAATTAAACATTTACTGAAACATTAAAATGTATTACTGTTTTTGGTAGTCTTGTCTCACTACTGTACATGTTGATGGTACCCTAATCACTTGATTACAATAAAAAGGGAAGGTTGTCTTTTAATAATTACTGAATCATTGATGCAGGCAATATTTTATTCTGCCATAGTTTTAATTTAGACCCTTTTGCAGTACTATTTATACAATGTAAAACTGAAAGGGTGCCTTTTCCCCTTGTAGTATGCAGCATGTTATTGCAGTACAATTTATTTGCATTATGCTGTGAGAATTGAATGTATGCCTGTCTTCTGGCTGTTTTTCAGACTGTGGCACTCTGGTCTACAGAAAGATTTTTAACATGACATTTTTGCCCCTCTGGACAAGAGAAATTATGTTGAGTTCTGTCTGTAGTATTATTTACCTAGTACAACTTTATATTAGTAACACTGCTTCTGAATACTGTTTTTGCTGGAGTCTCTGCTATTTCTGGTGTTATTATACAATTACAAAATATTGTAAAAAAAAAAAACAAAATAGACATTGGCTTAACTAACACATGCTTATATTTATATTATTTACATTTGCTGTTGTCTACCTTTTGCTCTTGTGCATTTTAAACAAGTGCACTTTATATGAAAAAAAATACATGCATGCCACTCTTGTGACCTCATGTCTTTACTGGTTTTAACTACTCTCATTTGATTTCTGTGCACTGGAGCTGTTTATTTGAAATGGTTATGGAAGGCTATACCTATGTGTATGTCATAAGAACGGCAGTTATACCTCTTACTTTATTGTTTAACTGATAAGTGTCTTGCTTTAACTGAATGAAAGTTTTAAAACATATGGGAATCATTTGTTCATACATTAGATTCTGCTGTAAGCTAACCATTTTTTAAATGTAGAGTGTTGTGAATTATTTTCTGTCAGTGGAGATAACTGCTGTTTAAGATTTAGAATCTCTTTCTTTAACTCTTTACTAACCAGATTCTTTTTGTCTTGTAAGATTGCATGCGCTGTCTGAAATGTCTCAGTAACCTGCATTGTTGAGTCTAAAGCTCTTTTGCACTTCTGAAAAAGTGTTTGCTTATGTTGTCTAAACTTTCTGAACTCATTTTGTCTATCTTTTAGAAGTGTATTAAATTTTTCTGTCAGTTCACCATGAACCTGGTCTCTGTCCTTATCTGTTTTGTACTGTGCAGTGGCTTTATTCCACTTTTGTCTAAAGGGTGTAACAAGATGTGCATGAGATTCTATCAATAACTGATTTGAATGCTGTTGTAATTCTGAAATTCTGACAGGACATAGCTATTTAACATCTAGAAATAATGCAAGTGTATGACCCTTACCTGGTTGTTTACCATTAACAACAGACTGAACTGTACTTTTATGACATTGCACCCAGAAATCAGTTTCATATGACTTGCACAATAAACATTTACTGTCATACCACAGATTTCTCTGTTTAAGGTACCAGTCAAACGTAATCCATTTGCATAATTCCTGGCTGTCAACTTGCTCTAATAAGGTTTTACTTCTGCTAATATACTGTTCATACAACCTCTGTAGTCTGTCTAAAATTGACACATTAAGAGTAAAACTGTGTTTACTACCTTTTTTAATAGCCTGTTTAATGGCATCCACACTGCATGTAAATACACAAGATATCTTACCAATTCTACAGGGACAGTTGGCCACGCTGCTTACTGTAGACAGAAAACTTCTGTAATTACTTGAAAGGATGGTGAAATGAAGCTGGCAGTTGCAGATTCAAAACCTGAGAATTCACCGGAATTTATGAGGCTGCTTACTCCCTGGACGGCAGTCTCACTCTGGATCCAGATGTCTGTGGAACTGTACTGCTGCAAACTGTGGAAACTGAAGTGCTCCTATTCAGGACTCAATCACGTACATAAATGTTAGTTACTACACATTTACTGAAGTGACCTTATACAAGGCACCACTCCCCCCATGTTTGAATACAGGCAAGGCTCGCCACTGAAAAATTAAATGCAGATGTGCTGCTGCTACTTGCTGGTGCCTTGTTAAAATAAAAGTCTGATTTAACAGATAACACATACAATACTGTATAGTTTTACAGCTTTAATGTCTCAGGTTAAGCTTTTCAGACAGCATGGATGTATACAGCTCTAACAAGAAATCATATCTAACCTTATACACTTTTAATGTGCTTTATATATTTTTCTGTGCCATGCAGATCATGTCCATGAAAGACTGCTACTGTTTAATATGTTTGGAATTCTTCTGAAGTCATGCAGTCTGTTCATTGTATTTTGTTCCAAGGTGAATAACTTTTAGGGAGACTTTCTTATTGTGAATGTTTCTGCATGAAAGCAGTTCTCATACTCCCTGTACCGGTTTCGTATCTGTTTGTACCAAGTACCAGACATTTTGTAATACATTTGGTTTGGATGCCTTTCTGCTTTTTAGCTAAGAGCAGTTTAACCCTTTAATATATACATGCTAACAAACAGAAATGCACATGCATCTAAGTAACTACTTTTTCCTACATATATTCTAGCAAACAGAAGTGTACATGCAAATGTCTAAATATATATATCTAACAGTAATTATAAAAGCCATGGTTAACATCCATCACAGAAGATGCAAAAGAGTTTGAGTTTGGACCATTCATTAAATCCCCACCCATGATTCAAGGGAATAAACATCCTGGGTCCTCTCAAGGATAGAACAAAATGTCACTATATAATGTTTAGCTTTACCCTGACACAGGCAATCTTCTGGGGAGGCTCACAAGGGAACTGGCTTCATGGCCTATTATCACAGGATTGCTCAAGCCATGGATGTTACTATGGACTTCCATGATGGAACCCACCATGGACCATATGGTCTTATCCTGCAAAGCTAATCATACCATGACTAGCAGCTTGGCAACCAATCTACACTCAACAATATATAAAATTACAGCCTGTCATGAAAGTGAAATCTATAGTGAGAGTAACACAGAACCATCCTCTGCAGACTCAGACACTGACAGTCTGAAAAGCATCTATCATGTCTACTGACAGCATCCAGGCATCCTGTGATAATAAAAGCATGACTGACTGGACAGTCATCATTCAGAACTTCTTAAACCAGACAATATTCCAGTGTCCTGGCCAGAGGGAAATCTTCTGAATTAAGGGGAGGTAAATGCAAATTACCTAGCCTCTCTTTCTCTGAAGAAGGCATAGTCTGTACAGCTTCTCTGAATACAGGCTAGGTCGGTATCAAGAGTTCTGAAGATAGTGTTAAGTCCATGAGTGGAATTCTTTTTAGAGGCAATAACAGGTTTAAGATGTTGGGCTTTAAGCTGGGGTGAACTTGAAGACTGCACGAAATACAGTCCTGGATACTTTCTTAAAAAACCTAGAAGGGCCTGGAAGAAGCAGTGATGGCTGGGGTGTCATACAAATCTTCTGTATTGGGTATTGTTCATTTCTTCTAGGCTTGTATGAAAAGGATTTATCCTGAAAGGGAATCAACAATAGCCTGAGCTGGGCTTCCAATGAAGGTGATCAATCCAAAGCTGTGTTTATGTAAACAGTTTCCAACTGGTTTTATTTGAACTTAAATATTACAGAAAAAAGTAGTGGCCTTATGGCAACAGCTGATAAAAGCTTTAAAAAGAGATCTTGTGCTGAATTGAAATCTGAGAGAGTGTCAAGTCTTTGGTTATATGGACAACAGACTGAAGGTCGTATTTTCTCAAAAGAAAAACATGATTAAAAATGGGATAGAAAAAAGAAGAAAAAGAGATCTGATTAAGAAGTAAAGAGAACTACTTAGAGGGGCTGACAAAGGCTAAATTATTACAGCATATGGAGAATCTCACAGAACAAGAGAAGGCACAACTGCAGAGTGCTAAAGAGAAAATAAGGCCGTACCTAGATAATATGCATGAGTTTAGAAAGACTGCTGTTAAACAACTGTTTTTTGTTTATAATAACTCCAGACCATAACAATTTTTGGCACACCAACTTAAGCAACAGAAAGTAGAAAGGGTTGTTGCCAAACTCACGGACAATAACAAGAAACAAAGAAAGACCCTGAAGTGGGATTAAAGATATTTCAGAAATTTTATAAAAACTGATACAAAGTAAAGACGTGGGGAAATCAAGAAAAAGCACAAATGGAAATATTTATTGAAGACTTAACTATGACAAGGCTAGAGGCAGATGAGACTCAACTAACAGTTAAGACAAGAGGCGATCACATAAAAATGATGATATATAGCCAATCTACAAGAAAGTCTCTAGGAACAGATGGTATTCTGGTAGTAGTTTTGAATTTAGGATGGAAGAAAGTGATAAAAATATGGAAAGTGTTGTTTAACATAAAATAAAAATTCCTCTTCCAGCTCCATCATAGACTGAATCCTTACCAATTCCCCCCATCAATACCACAATCCCACCACCTTACCTGACTCCCTCAGTGATCATCTCCCTACCACCATCTTAAGACACTACTCCCATATTCCTAAACCCCACCTTATCAAAGACTGTCGAAAACTATCAACTTTCAATTCATCCCAATTTAACTCCATTCTCCACAACATAGATTGGTCCATTCTAACCCCCCCCCTAAACTATGCTGTAAGCACTTTCAATAGCATCTTCATGAGTACTCTAAACTCCTTAGCTCCCTCTAGGAAGATCAGAGTAAAATCAAACCATGCTCCCTGGCTCTCCAAAGAGACTAGGTCCCTTATGAAACAATGAGATCATGCTTGGAAAACCTGGACTAAAACTAAACAACCACCTTTTCTTCAAAAATACAGGCAACTGAGGAACCTTGCAAAAAACATACAACTAATGAATACTATAGCTCTGCTCAGCTTAACAACAAATCCAATCCTAAAAAATTTTGGTCAACTCTCAGCCACATCCTCTATCCTGGAAAGCCATCTAATCCCTCCCCATACCCTAACTCTTCCTCTCAGGAAACAGCTACCCTCCTGAATAAAGACTTTATCTCTTCCATCCAAAATCTGGTAACCTCTAAGCCAAACTCTACTTCGACACCCACCTCTCCAAGTCCCACTAACACAACTTTGTTTTCTTTTGAGACAGTTCCCATTACTTACATCAAATCTCTACTACTCAAGCTAAAACCTTGCTCTCCTTCCACTGACAATCTATCTCCTACATTCCTCAAACTTGCTGCTGACTCAAGTGCCTATCATGTATCTATACTAATTAATCAATCTATTCTGGAATCAACTGTACACACCCTTTGGAAATCTTTCTTCACTATCCCTCTTCATAAAGGTGGAAACTCCACTGACCCCTCAAACTACCGACCCATTGCCATTCTGTCCCCCTCTCCAAGATATTAGAAAAATGTATTCACTCACAGCTTCTCAATCACCTCCTCACACACCACTTACTTACCCCTACCCAACATGGATTTCGTCCTTACCACAGCACCACCACTGCCCTCCTCTCCTTCACTCATATCATTGCAGAGGCCCTAGACAACAATAAACTCATTTCCTGTCTCTTCCTAGATCTCTCCAAAGCCTTCGATACTCTCTCTCATCCTCTACTACTATCCAAACTCACAAATCTCCACCTATCCCCCTCCTCACTTACCTGGTTTAATAGTTACCTATCTGGCAGGGAACAATCTGTCAAATGGCTCTCATCCTCCTCACCTTTCCTTCCCATCTCCACTGGTGTTCCCCAAGGCTCCATCTTGGGACCCCTTTTGTTTAACATCTTCACCAATGATCTTTACACCTCATGCAAAGAATCCTCCCTTATTCAGTATGCCGACGACTCCACACTTATATTCATCTCAAATAACATTCCTGAACTACACTCCCTGACACAACAGACCCTACTATCCACTGAACAATGGCTCTCTCACAACCTATTGATCTTAAATCCTAAAAAGACCAAACTCCTACTTTTCCTTCCCCATTCTCTTTCTCATCACAAAACCTCCTTTTTTATTACATCTTTTAACAATACAAATATTCAACCTGATACCCACACAAAACTCCTAGGGGTCATTATCGATGACGAACTCAAGTTCAACCTACACATACTCCAATGTATAAAAAAAAAAAAACAGGTATTAGGCCTGCTATATCGGAACAAAAAATTCCTAACCCCTGAATCTAGACTTACCCTGGGTCAGGCACTCCTCCTCCCCTCCCTCTTATACGTCACCCCAGTTCTTACCAATATCCAGGCCTCCACTCTAACCAAACTGCAACAGACTACCATAAAATATCCAGATTCATTACTAACTCCCCATACAACTCACACCAGTGCATTTCTTTAAACTCTCTTCAATGGCTTGAACTTCCACAGTTTATGCTATCTTATCAATTTCATATGCTACACTCTATTCTTTATAAACCCTCCTTCTGTCCATCTATATCTTCCTTAGTCTCCATCTACATTCCATCCCGGACCCTCCGTACTTCTAACCAACAATTACTTGATATCTACCACCCAAAAAGGTCAGTAGGCAAACTACTCTACAAACACTCCATTGCCCATGCTTGGAACAAACTTCCCCTTGACTTGCATTCAATCTCCCACACCTCACACTTTAAAAATGAACTAAAAGCTTATTTTCTCAATTCCAGAACCTGCGCTTGCTATGACCCTACCTAGTCTTCCTTCCCTTTATGTACCCTCAAAAGGACCATACTTAGTACCTCATTACCTCTCTCTCCAATGTGTCTACTATGCATTTGCACAATTTTATACAAACAAAAAATGTTCATTGTTGACCTATTGAACTATATCAATGTAAAATTGTTACTTAGCTTCTTTTTAATGCAACTTTAACTTTATGCATGTATCCCAATATATGTGAATCATTTTGCTATAACTGCTATTATATCAATATTGTTTAAAATTGTACTTGTTTTAAAATGTATTACTGGAGCTTTTCTCCTCGGGTCTCCAATGAAAATGGGCCACAAGCCCAGTTGGACAAACCCGGTTAACAAATGTCAATAAATAAATAAATATATCAGTATTTTAAAAGGAGGGGAGGCACCAACATCCTGGAAATAAGCCATTGTGGCTGTAATACCATGGCAAAGATCCATGTGGTGTAGCTTCATATAGGCCCATCTTATTTCTAAACATAGATTATAAAATGTTTATGTCTACAATGGCTAACAGAATGGCAAAGGTGATGCCAAAATTATTAATAGATATGGACCAATGTGGTTTTGTGGAGGGAAGGCAAACATCTGATAACATTATTAGAACAATATTGATCCAGAGCGAAGCAGAATGTAAAAACATGCTGCTGTTATTGGTAGGGCTTGGTGCAAAGAAAACATTCAACAGAGTAAGCTGAGATTTTATGAGCAAGGTAATAGAAGCATCTGCATTTCTTGAAACTATTGTGACGTCCCTCCTTTGGGGCAGTAATCAAGGAGCCTCAATCCTCACCTCAGACACCAGTGAGGGACATTCACTTGGAACAAAAATAGATGCACACAATATTTTTGCAGATCTGTGCACCAAGCACAATTTCCCTTAAGAGCACACAGGGAACACATTCCCATTCTCGGGCTGGGTTTCCCTCTCTCTCTCTCTCTCTCTGTCTCCAGGCCTCAAATAAGGCTCTCCACTGACCAAAGCTGTAGAGTTGAGTCCTCAGCCAAACATTCCAAACCTCTCTACCACCCTCTCTGTGAAACCAGTGTTCTGTCTCCCTGCTCCAAATAGCTAACACACACACACTCTTTGATATTTGATTTTCTCTCTCTCACACACACACACACACACACACACACCTAGGAAAGGCTGGCACAGATTTAATAAGTATGCCCCCTCTGCCCAGACTAAGGTAGCTACTGGCACCAGAGCATTCCAAAGCCAGCAACTCTAAGGCTCTTAGCAGGGTATCCAATTATACTTAGTAAAATTAATACTAATACAAATGGTAGTGTTTGGCCAATGCAGCAAGGCTTTCAGAAGCGGCCACAGTTTCACCAAATAAATATAAGTACTCTCAGAGGTTACAATATTCTCTAAAAGACCAGTCACAATGAAAAGTTTAAATATATTTAATAATAAAATAACTTGAAAATACTAAATATCTATTTACGGTAACACAAATAACATAGATGGAAAGGTTCACACAGATGCAGAAAAACAATACTTTACTCATCTCACTATATTTTTCTGACTGAGCTAAAGAATTATTCTTTTCTACTTAATAAAGCAAGGCAAGATGATGTGGGTGAGTGGTCCTTATTTTGTCAGGTTTCACAATCAGACTGCTCTGAGACTTCTGTCTCATCTAGTATTAAAACATTTCAGTGCTGGATTACAGAATGACATTACATGCATCTGGTCATCTGACTTTGGTTCCCACATTACCCCCTTTTATTAGAAAATGAAATTGAATCTAGCACATACGTGTCATAACACACACATACACAGCTTTGCTAAGATGTGTTACAGCATCTGGAAGCTATACAACCATTTCAAAAACTTCCAGCCTTCCAGGGTAGCAATCAGTTCACCCCTAAGGACAATATAGTAGGATTTCTAGTCCTGCTTTTCAGACATTTTGTCTCTGGCTGCAATCAGAACTGTAAGACACAATCTTTATGGCCTAAACCAGATAATTTAATTTCAGACTATTTTTCAAAGTTAGCTGGACTGAGATTAAGCACTTCTCTTCCAGTATCCTCTGTTACACTATACTCATTTCAACAGCTACAATACAGTCTGACACACTGGTGTATTTCTTTTCTGTCCAGCAGGGCCCACTGTTGGTACATTTTTAACACAAGCAGCTTTACAAATACATTTTCAACACAAGGACCTGTACCAATCAGTTTGATATACAAACGACATATAATTTTTTTACAAAACTCCAGCTAGCTATGCTGTCATATGTTATAAATCCACTGCTCTATTCTCTCTGGCATAGCTGGCACTACCTCACATAGTCACAACAATAATAAGGTTAATTAGAAGGATAAATATGGGATTAGAGCAAACATCAAAGTGGAAGGATTCCTCTCTGACAAGTTGTTTCTGAACAGGGGAACCAGGCAGGGTTGTCCTCTTACCCTTTTGTTATTTGCATTATATTTAGAACTGGCAAAGAAAATAAGGGACTCAGAAATGCAATGATATAATTGTACGGTGTTCAAGAAAAGTTGGCATTATTTGCAGACAATATGATTTTGCACATGATGGAACCAGAAAATGATATCTCAGTGTTGTAGAATATTCTGTGACAGTTGTTTTGGGGGATATAAAATTATTGAAGATAAAACAATGACTATAGCTATAAACTATGCACTTACACATGAATTGGTCCAGCAATGCCCATATTTATTGGGGCATGATAAAATGAAGTATTTAGGAGTATGAATGAAAAAGGATTTGTTTATGGCAGCCAAAGATATGTAGGAAGAGACTAAACAAAAGATAATACAAAAACGGTGAAACTGGAAGTTCTTGCCTAAAGAAAGTTGAAGAAAGCAATTAATAAAGAGTTAAAGGATTTTATTTGGGAGAGGAAGACGGCAATAGTTAGGTAGGATAAGTTGATCCTCCCAACAGAACAAGGAGGTTTAGGATTACCAGATTTGAATGGATATTTCCAAGCTACACAGTTAAACCAATTATATGTAACACAAGCAGAAATCTACAATTCAAAGTGAAAAGAGATGATGATGATGAAGATGGGGGTGGGGGGTAATTCAAGAAATAGGGAAAGGATGGGTTTTTAGACACATATCCTTAAGGAGAATAACAACAGACATACATATTATTTTATTCATAAAGTACTGGAAAGTATACTAAGAACTACACCAACATGGGAATAGAGAAAAGAGATTATTCCGATTGGGATAGCTGTAATTAGGGATCCACAGAATAGACAAGAGGGGACTGGAGATTATTGGTACAGTAACCAAGGTACTGGAAACAAAAAATTAGAGAATGAAAGGTAATAGAATGGTAAGAAGCCAAGAAGACATTTGGATTGCAGGCTAGTGACTGCCATCTCTATCTGGGATTGATATCAGAATACAGACAAAGAGAAAGGGATAAGAGAATCTTAAATGACAGACTTGCACTGGTGGGGTTTTTAACTGAATCTACAATAGAAGCTGCTGTTGAAAAGGTATAATTAGTAGGGCATGTAACATATTGCATGATAATTGTTAAGAATAAATCAAAAGAGATCATAAAAGATTGGGAAGCAAAATTAGATAATGCATTCACAAAGAAACAATGGGAGGACATATGTAAGGCTTCAAAATATGCAACAGTCTGGAAGATTAAGGATTTTGCCTAGAAGTGTTTACATAGATAATTTTTATGCATGAAGCAGACTCCAAAGAATTTTTCTTCAGGTGCATGGCACATATTGGAGATATGGTGGTGAATACACAGGTAACTGGGAGAATATGTTTTGGGAGTATAACAAGTTGGCAGACTTAAAAAAAATTCCCTATAGAGTAGTTTATCAGGAATACTGGGTGAGCAAAGGAGTGTAAATAAGGACATTTTTTGAGATGGGATACAGGATCAGAACTGCATAGACACAGTATAGGCTTGTTAAGTTTAATTCTGGTGGCTGTCAAAAAAGCAATTATTAGAAAATGGAAAACAAAATCTAAACCAACTATACTTAAAGTAGTGAATAGTGTAACAGAGATAAAAGAACAGGAAGTGAGATCTTTAAAAAGGGTAGGAGTAAATTACACTGAAAAAAATGGAAACTGTGGGAACAATATGTATAGAAATATGTTTTAGTGGAAGAATGAGGTTTAAGGGCAGGCAGGAATTGAATGATTTATATAATGTTGCTTAAATTATATATTGCATATATGGTTATATATCTTATAATGTTTGTAAGTGTGAACTTGTTAATATGGCTTGATTAGTTTTATATAAATGTAGGTTTGCCTATGTCACAAGTGATAATTCAATAAAGATGTTTAAAAAAAAGAAGAAAAATAGATGAAGTTGAGTGTAGGCATTGGATAAGGTACGATGGAAACAACGTACGCTGGCAACTGAGAACATTAGTAATAAATTACATAACTAGGTAACAGCAGTGAAGAAACAAAGTACCAAAGCTGTTAACGTGCTAAACAATTATTCAGAAGCTAAGCAGAGAGGTGCACAAGAAGATGAACTGAAAGAGGAAGATTCTTATTTAACAAATGAATTGGAATTGTTGAAGGAGGAAAAATGAGCAAACTGCAGGTCCTGTGTCTGACAAGGGGAAGGGACTGACTGCATGGCTTTCATACAGGAAAAGGTGGTGAACTGGACTGATATGCATTTAAGCCACATTAAGACTGTCTTCTTCTTCTTCTTTAGGCTTTTCCTGGTTAGGGGTCACCACAGCGGATCACCTGTTTCCATTTCTTCCTGTCCTCTGCATCTTGCTCTGTCACACCAACCACCTACATGACCTCTCTAACCACATCCATAAATCTTATCTTAGGCCTTCCTCTTTTCCTCTTACCTGGCAGCTTCATCCTAAGCATCCTTTCCCAATATACCCAGCATCCCTGCTCAGCACATGTCCAAACCAATGCAATCTTGTCTCTCTGGCTTTGTCTTCAAACTGTCCAATCTGGGCTGACCCACTAATATACTTATTCCTAATCTTGTCTAACCTAGTCACACCCAGTGCAAATCTTAACATCTTTAACTCCGCCACATCCAGCTCTGACTCCTGCCTTTTTGTCAATACCACTGTCTCCAACCCATATAACATAACTGGTCTCACTATCCTTTTGTAGACCTTCTCTTTCACTCTTACTGGTACTCATCTGTCACAAATCACTCCTGACGCTCTTCTCCAACCACTCCACCCTGCCTGTACTCTCTTCTTCACCTCTCTTCCACACTCACCATTACTCTAAACTGTTGATCCCAAGTATTTAAACTCATCCACCTTCGCCAACTCTACTCCCTACATCCTCACCATTCCTCTATCCTCCCTTTCATTCACACACATATATTCCATCTTAGTCAGACTGATCTTCATTCCTCTCCTCTCTAGAGCATATCTCCACCTCTCCAGGGTCCCCTAAACCTGTTCCTTACTCTCACTACATATCACAATGTCATCTGGGACTTTTGTCTGCTCTCGTCTGTCAGCCTGTCCATCACCAGTGCAAATAAGAAAGGGCTCAGAGCTGATCCTTGATGTAATCCCACCTCCACCTTAAAAGCATCTGTCACTTTCACTGCAGATCTCACTGCTGTCACACTACCCTTGTACATATTCTGTACACTCTTACATACTTCTCTGCCACTCCCGACTTTCTCATACAATACCACAACTCCTCTCTAGGCACCCTGTCATATGCTTTCTCTAAGTCCACAAAGACACAATTAAGACTGTAAAGGGTTACAATGAAATTGCATGTTTCCTAGAAGGTTAATGTATGTGTTTTCAACAGTACAAGGAGAAATATGGAAAAGTACAGAATGTTGTTGTGTCTTTCGGCTTATCCCGGTTAGGGGTCGCCACAGTGGAACTCTGGACCTCTAATGTTTAGTAGTGGATTTTTTATGTGCAGAGTTACCAGCCCTGATGCACAACCTTCAACAAAGACACACCCATTCACGCATGCCTCCACACAAGATGCTCTAGCTGAGAATTGAACGTATGGAAAAGTACAGAATGTTAAGTTTTATTTCCTGAGCCTGAGGCAGCATTCTTTCTCAATCACATAGTAAAAAGACACTTAATCCCTACTAAGCTAGAAATGTAGATAAGTTGCAGATCTATTTTTACTAAACCTGACATATTTATATTAGATATTTAGTAATGGTCTGAAGAATAAACTGCATTAGTTAGCATTTTTCAATTGGATGCTAGCAGTGGTATGACTGATGAAAGTTTATTATTATGTCAAAGTTTTCCTATAAAAACATCATGAATTCTTTTGTCTATGGAGACATAACTTCCAGAGTACTGTCTCCCACACGTGTTATTTTCTTTTTTTTTCAGTAATAAGTCTTTATTGTTTTAACATTTTCCATACAAACTTAAACAAAATTGTTAATGCATTCTAGCTATTATGTCTAATACAATCACAAAAACATATATACAATATTTACATGAATGCTTCCAAATGTAACATCAGATTGTACAAAAACATATAAAAAAATTATAAATAGATCAGATCTCAATCTTTTACTTATTAAGAACTTTTTCCTTAAAGAATATATATGTCTTACACTACACTCTATCTCTATATATTACGCCAATATGATATTAAAAATTTGCTCCCATATCTTTGGATTATTGATATTTTTATTATGATCCTTCAAAAGTAGTTTGTGGGCTAATATGTGTCTTATTGCTAAAGTCCTAAAATTGTCCCATGATGTTTGAGATGGATTTAACCAGTTTGTAACTATATAAAGTTTCATTAATAAAAAAATATTAATAAATATAGTGATTTGGGATCTAGGAAATTGTTTTGGAGGAATATGCAATATCATGAATTCCCATGAAAGTGTTGAACTTTGATATCCCATCTTTTGAAGTTGTAATTTTAAGGAATTCCAAAGTTTATAAATACATTTACAACTCCAGAACATATGAAGAAGATCTGCTGCTTGATCTTTACAATATGGGCAGTTTGGAGATTTTTTAGGATTAAACTTGTGCAATCTGAGGCGTGTATAATAGGCGTTATTAAAAATCATAAGTTGAGTATACATTAATTTTTGAAAAGATATTGATTTCATTGTTAGATTAATTGACTTCAGAAACTGCTTTTCTTCTTAAGTGGCAGTTTATCCCTCCAATATTTTGTCATAAGAACTGTATTCTGAAATTTAAGATCCTTTATTAGTTTATTAGTGGCTGCTATAAATTTGACGTCTTGTTGAAGAGTTTGCCACAAATTGAAACATTTTGTTATTTCCTCATCTTTAATTTTAAAGTCATCAAAGTAACTTATAGAGAGTTCTTTGATCTGCCTCAAAATAGTTAAATATGATTTGGGCAGATTCATTTCTTGTCTTATTGTATTAATGGACTCCTTTAAGTAGGGATATATATCAAGTAAGGTTAAATTCATCATAAGAGGAAAAATTTTAAGATTTATTAATTTATTATTAATTTTCAAGTTAGGATTTCTATGAAAAGGTTGGAAGACCATCATATGCTGCATAAGATTTAAGGATTCAAATAAATTTTGTAATGACGTTATATATAATTTAATGTGATCCATTATATCATATAATTTAAGCTTTTCCTTTCTTAAGAAAGGTACTGATTTGGGGTTAATATTCAAATTCAGAATGTGTTTATAGTTCAAAGTTACCCACATTGGTGACCATTTATTACTAAATATGTCATAATTGGCAATTCTTAAGATTCTGTTAGAGTTTATTATTAAATAGTAAGTTTCAAAATTTGGTAAATCCAATCCCCCTTTATTTTTGGAGTCATCAATTTATCATATGATATCCTGGTCTTTTTGGGTCCCAAATAAATTTAGCCGATTCCTGTGAATTTGTTTAAAAAAACCCTTGGAAATTAACACTTGAGCAGATCTAAATATATATAATAATCTGGGTAAAACATTCATTTTAATAATTGCAACTTTTGCTAATACAGGTAACTTTAAATTATTCCATCTCTTAAAATCAAATAGTATGTGATCCCAGACTAATTTAATGTTAGTGTTATAAAAATCATTATCTGTAGAAAAGGTAATACCCAAGTATTTAATTTTATCTTCAGATTTTACCTGCCCCACCAATGGGAGAAGCGAAAAGGGTTTAGGAATTTTTAAAGGAAATATGCTTGTTTTTTTAAGATTAATTTTGTAATTAGATATTACTGCAAAGTCCTCCACCGCTTTCAGTAATTTTTCAGTGTCTGAAATTGGTGTTGTGCAGTATATATTAAGATCGTCTGCAAACGCCGCCATGGATATTTTTGTTCCATATAATATAGGGGCATTATGATATACATTCTGTTTAATATATAAAAATAAAGGCTCTAGGTATATATTAAACAACAAGGGAGACAAAGGACAGCCCTGTCGTGTTCCATTTTAAGTTGTATTCTTTTAGAAAAACTTTTGTTGATATATAAAGTGGTGTAAGGATTAGTATATAAGATTTGTAACCATAAGATAAATTCCTGGGGTATATTAAAATATGGCAAAGTGTCAAACAAGAACTCTATATTAACCCTATCAAAAGCCTTCTGCGCATCAATTATGAGTGCATAAATATTTAAATTCTTTTGTTTAGCATAAGAGATTAATGAATGTAGTGTTAATGTATTGTCGCTTGTTTGTCTGGCAGTTATAAAACCAGCTTGTTCACTAGAAATTATTTGATTCATTATTCTTTTCAATCTATTAGCCAAAATAGAAGTCAAAATTTTCATATCAACATTTAGAAGTGAAATTGGTCTATAATTATCAGGATTCTGGGTATCAGCATTTATTTTAGGTATAAGAATAGTTTTTGATGCGTTAAAATGAAGATCATTAATTTTATTATTAATTATATAATTAAATACAATCAAGAGTATTTTACCAAGAATATCGCAGAAAGTTTTGTAGAATTCAGCAGTCAGGCCATCGGGCCCCGGTGCCTTGTATGATTTGAAGTCTTTAATTATATAAGTTATTTCTTCACCCGATATAGGTTTAATTAGGTCTTCTTGGGAAATATCATCTATTTTTGGGAAACTAATTTTCTGAAAAAATTCTTTATTAGACCTGTTTAAGAATAGATCCTTTTGATCAGCATAAATATCAGAGTATATTCTTTCAAAAACAAATATCTTTGGTTTTAGAATATATTGTGTTGTCCAAATGTATTTCCGAGATTAAAGATGCTGTTTTTGATTGATTGATTATTCTAGCTAATGCCCTTGATGGTATTTGAATATGATTAGCATATCTCGCTAACATTTTATGTTCATAAAATGTCAACCTATTATTTTGAATTAAGAAAAGATCTTTTTGACATTTGAATAATTCTGCCTCTGTTTGACTGTTGTAATTCTGAATCAACTCTTGGTCTAGTGAATTTATTTTAACTTCCAAATCTTGTGTCTCTCTAATATGCATTTTTTTATAATATGAAGCTTTTTGCAAGAAGATCCCTCTTATTTGTGTCTTATCTGTTGCCCATTCTATATCAGGAGAATGTTGTGGTTTCTCCAACTTAACTAGTATGCTATTAAGAACATCTGTAATTTCATGTATTCTTTCTTCTTTATTTAATAGATTTGGGTTTAAAGACCAATTATAACCCCTGTGAAACAAATTATGTTTAGAATCTTTAGAAAAACTTAATGAAATTTTTGAATGGTCCGATAAATAACACGCATGTATGAGAACTAATGGTTCAAAATTAGTCATTGTTTGTGAAATCAAAAAGAAGTCTATTCTCGACCACATTTTGTGACACGGTGAATAAAAAGTAAAATTGTTTGTATTGAAATGGTTATTTAGATATTTAAAAGGGTCATATAGTTGAAAATCTTCTTTCAAATCATTTAGTGCGACCACCGCTTGCCTATTGAATGACCTTTGTGGACAAGACCTATCCAACTTCGGATTCTGATAGGAGTTCCAATCCCCTCCTATTATTATATAATAGTTATTATATTGGTTTAAAAGTGGGTAAAGTGATGCTATAAAACATTGTTGATTACTACATGGTACGTATACATTACAAAGTAAAATAGGTTTATCATGGAGAGTATATGAGAGGGTAACAAAGCACCACCTTCCTTCTTTATCTATTTTACAGTCCAAAATCTTCCCTTGATATTTATTTTTAATAACTATAGCTACCCCTGCACTATTGGTCTTACCTTCTGAGGCTATAACCTCTCTAATCCACTTCCTTTTCTTGATCTCTGCCCATTGATCATTAGTTAGGTGAGTCTCCTGAAGTAGTGTAAAACACGCCCCAGACTGCAAAAGTAAATGAAGAAATAATTTCCTCTTCTTTAAGCTCTGGAGCCCTTTTGTATTCCATGAGTCTATTTCCCACATTTTACTCTGTTATTCATTATTACAAACCTTTAAAAAGAAAAGATCGAATGTACTCAGAAACATTTCAGAGACATTTTAAAGATATATATGGTTTGGAAGCATTCTTGAAATCCCGTCCCATACCAGTGCCTACCCATTCTACCCTTAGACCAGAACATGTATAGGTCTTGTACAGGGCAAATAATTACTAATATAAACCTTGATATATTCTTCTGGTAACAATAAATGACACATATAATATAAGCAGAACCTATAACGACTAACTCTAATTCTACAAAGTCGAATCTAAATATTCCCTACTAAACACCACTATTAATCAACATCTCTTGTATCAGTTATTTTTGAGTAAATCATATAAAAAATTATTTATAGAACAACATATAAGTTTTTTCATAACTTTGATTGTCTAACTAGAAACCTCATATAAGTATTGATTAAGCTATCCTGATAAAAATATTTCTGTCTAAAACCAGCCAAACAAAAAATTATATATAGATCTGCTGTGTAGAGATAGTTAACTTTCTTGATTTCTAAATACACTTCTAGTGAAACAATACAAATTACATATAATAAAACCTCTTGCTTATAAGATAAAATGAGAGTTCAATTTTTAGTCAACATTATTTTCTCTTGGTCAAACAGCAAACAAGGGAAAGAGAAATAATAATAATAATAATAACCTGCATTATTGTAAAATTATAGTCCTATAAGCATCCAAAAAACCCAAATAGTTAATTTCCCCAATATCAATATTAACAGTAGGCAATATCAGATGTTTTAGCTAATGACATCAGCAGTTATCAGTATTATAACTAGACATCTCAGATATCTGGGTCTTTACTATATGACAGAAAGAAAAAAAAAAAGTGTAGTATCCAATATAATTACCATATACAGACAACTTAATGATATTAAGGAAATAACTGTTTTTTTTCATCAGAATCTTGCCCTAAATGCTTACCTGTCTATCCATTCCTTGTTCAGCATTAATATATTTTAAAATTAAGAAAGTTTGATCATTAGGGGAACTAAACTTTTATTCAGACCAGCATAGTCCTCCTCGGTTTTCCAAGCCTGGAAATCAGTCCAGACGATCGCGAAGGGGGGAATCTTAATAGCGACGGACTCCCGGAAGTGCCACAATGAATATCGCACCCTCAGAAGCACCACAATAATTTCCTGTTTCTTCATAGAGGAGCAGCCTTCGCAAAGGCTGTAAAACTTTGGGAAATACTCGCGAATGTCCAGGATTTAAAAAAACAAGCTCTTATCTCAACAAAGAGGGGCCTAACACAGAAAAACAAGCAAACAAAGGATTACCAAGACCTCGATCCACAGCAGCAGCTAAATCCGACGTCGGATGCCATGCCAGTCGCAACAGAAAGCCAGATCATGTCTCTGAAGCAGGTAAAGCCTTGAAAAGCTTCAAAAAGGTAACGTTTGCTTCATTTTTTGATGAAACCGAATATTTGGACCCATCAACTGTGAATATTAACGTATTGGGACATTTCATCTGAAACTTTATGTGTTTTTCAATAAGAAATTTATAGTAAGGGGATAACATTTGTCTAGCTTGCCTGATTTGCAGAGGTAAGTCCTGAGTCACAGAAATTCTATTATTGTTCCACATAACATATCCTCCATTTTTTTTTAATAGTTGAGAGAATCTTGCTAACATCTTGATAATTCAGTATTTTAACATATACAGGTCTTGGGCTGTTAGAAGCCTGTGCTTCCCTCAAAGCTCTGTGTGCTCTTTCTATGATTATTTGTTTTGGCAAATCAGGATCTTTAAAAATAATTGTAAATATTTGTAGGATGGATGTAATTAAGTCATTATATTGTACAGACTCCGGTATTCCTCTGACAATTATGTTGTTCCTTCTAGATCTTGCCTCTAAATCAGTTATTTTAGCTTGAATAGTACGAATATCCAGCTCATGTGCATCTGATTTTTTTGCTAACAGGTTTATTTTATCTTCATTGTCTGCTATCCGGGCTTCACTTTTATCCATTTTCTCAAGAATGTGAGTACAGGAGATTCCGAAAGTTTGTACTTGCACAGTTAATTCTTTCAGAGCTTCTTGAATGGGTAATAGAGCAGTTTTGATATCCTCCATGTTCAGCATTTGATCAGGTTTAGTTTTAGTCCCCGGTTTTGATTGTTCCTGTTGTTTAATAATTTTTTGTCATTTCGAAGTAACATCTTTTTCCGGTGATTGCAGTTCTGACAGTTTCGTTTTTGTAGTAGTTGTGTCCATATTTTTGTCTTCCTTTGACATTTTGTATCAGTAGTGGAACTCAGAGTATACTGAATACACAGTTCCTTTGTTTGAGAGTCTCTTCAGAGGCAGGTAATCTGTGATAATCCTATTAAATAGTATATTTTCCCTTAGTTTGTTCACTTCTTGAAGGTTAGATGAATGAAGTTGGTTATTTTTACCAAGATTTATTGTTTAAAAGTTCTTGATATCACTTCAGGGTTTAGATTTCCACAGGTTATATGCAGAGATGTAGATCAGTAGTGTTTACAGAATGGCAGCCATCTTTGAATCACGTGTTATTTTCTTAAATAAATTATATAGCTTTTGTATGCATATGGGTTAGTATGTGAGTGGGACATTATTTATTTATTTTTTTGTATTAACATTGTAAGTTTTCTTTACATTGGGAGGGAATGTGGGTATGTTAAAAGAACTGGAGTCCTTATGAGGATATCAGATATTGCTATCTGTGCTAGCATGTCTGGCTGCAGTTTTGTAAATACTTGTAAATAATTATAAATTATCCTGTATTATGAATGCCAGCATCACTAGCTATAATTTTGTAGATAAAGTTATGTTTTTTGAATATTACTTTAGTTTATGCAAAATGTTAGAATCAAACAATGTTCTTCTGACTGACCAAATGTACGTCTTTTAAAAAGAATTCTGAATGCAGGTTGTGCCAGTCTGTTGACCTAGAGTGATGTCATCGTGTGCCAGAGCTGAAAGGAATGGAATCTCCACAGCAGCTGTTTTGGTTTACTTTTCAAAAAGACTGAAATGAGAGAGTAGAATTCTCATAACAGCTTTTTGTGACTTTTAAAAGACCCTGCTGTAAAAAGCAGATGCTGAGTCAAAGTTCAGTTGTTCAGTGCTGAAGGCAGTTTCAACAGTTGTTCAGTAGTCAGTGGCTCTTTTCCAGATCAGTATTTATCACTCAGAGTTTTTCTGAGTTGTTCAGCAGAAATAATAAGATTTTCTATTCCAGTCGCTGAGAACGGACAACAGCCTGAAGAGTGGACATATACTCTTATCCCACCTTGCAGAAGTAACAGTATCATCTTGCCTTGCTAACTTAATGAGATTATACAGAGACAGTTAATTATCAGACAGGAAGCTATACTCAGATAGTTAAGAGTTCTTCTTCAGTCAGTGTGAAACCTATCCTTCAGTGTTACTTTCATAATTTGTGTGTGTGAATCTCTGTGTTTTACTGAAATCAGTAATTCAGTGTATATGTGTTTTAAATCATTTTTATTTTATTAAATATTTTACTACCTTTTATTGTGGGTGGTTATTGAGAAAGAAGTTTAAGTAACCTGAGAAAGTTCAAATCACTGAAAACTCATTTCACTGAATGTAAGTACTGGTGGGCAAATAAAACGTATATGCCCTTTTTCCCACTGTAGTCCGATCATGAAGTTAGTATATATAGTTTGGGGGGCATAACCCCCCCCACCTAATTTTGGTTTTATATTGTTAGCTTTCAGTGAAATGAGATTCATAAACATAAAAGCTAAGAAGGAGGGGGGGCTATGCCCCCCCACACTCCCCAACTATATTTACTAACACCAAGATCACACTACAGTGGGGAAAAGGGCATATATGTTTTATTTGCCCAATAGTACTTACATTCAGTGAAACGTGATTCAGTGAAATGAGTTTTCAGTGATTTGAGTTTTCAGTGATTTTTTTGGAGGGTGAATTGAAATTCAGTGACATGAGTTTTCAGTGAATCAAAGTAGACCCTATATATACACATATACATACACACACACACACACACACACAGATATATATTTTACCCAATATAATTGAACACCCCTTTTGAAGGGTACTGTGGTATTTTGACTGGTGGCAGCCATTACCGTGTAATTTGGGAAAGAGGGTATAGCAGGTAAATTTGTGCCAGTCTTTCCCAAGAGTGTTTGTATGTGTGAATATCAAATAGTTAAGAGTGAATGTGTCAAATACCTAGAACCTGGATACAGTGCTTTGCAGTGGTTAGTGTGAAAATTAATTTGGGGATGTGGACTGAAGCATATAGTCCAGTCCCAGGTTTGGAGCATGTTCACAGTTTAGTCTTAGGGGAAATTGAGAAATGTTTCAGCTGAAGTAACTAAATTAGTAGCTACTGATGCCTAAATTACCAATGTGCACAAGGTTTAAATACTATGTACTAGCTTTGATTGATGCTTTCCTCTGGTTGGGTAGAACCATAACCATGCATCAAAAACAATGTGGCTTCAGTAGGCAAGAAGATTTTGTATGAGTTTATACCCCATTTTGGGGTACCATGTTGTATTCAGTCAGATAGAGGTACTCATTTTACGAGTCAGATTATTCAACAAACTAGTAAAGTTCTAAATATTCAGATACAGTATTACTGTCCACACACACACCTCAGGCTTCAGGCATGGTAGAAAGAATGAATCAAACTTTGAAAACCAAGTTAGCAAAACATATTGCAGAAACGGATCTAAAATGGCCAGAGGCCTTGTCCTTAGTTTTATTTACTATCCTCAGTGCAGTCAATGCACCTAGAAAGTTCTCCCCTCATGCAATCCTTATGGGATGCCCTACAAGGAAGCCAACTACACCCCTACCCACAAATCTTGATCTGCAGGTAGTTGATGAAACAATGCTTACTTATTGTAAACAACATATTTCTGTTCTGCAGCATCTTCATTTGCATGTAATCTCTGCCCAGCTCCAGGCTGATACTGATGCAACACGATGTCAACCCAGGAGTCTAGGTATTTTTTTCATTCCTTCTACAGATGACATGTCCTGGAACCTTGATGGAAAGGCCCATTCCTGGTACTCCTCATCACAGCTACAGCCATTTTGACTCAAAGGGTCTCCAACATGGACCCATATCTCCCATGTCCAACAAGCTGCCTTGTCTAATGATAAACCATTTTCCTCTCATACCATAAGATAAAACAGAGACTGGGAATAGAATAGATGACTGATACTGTGAGGACATCAGGAGAAGACTTTTTCCCTGAGTAAGGTGACCAAGTGCCACCCATGGAAGCCAAACTACAACAGCAGCCTTTATGAAGTGTGTTTGGAGTGCAGCAGCAAGCTATTCTTCACAAAACAAATTTGTGCTTGGACATGTTTGAAAACCTACTCTGACCTGCCCAGCTTGTCATTCATCTCTGCTTGTTGCAGTGATGACTGCAATTGTTATTCTTGTTCTGCTATTAAATTTCCTGATCCCTGCTGAAACTGTAACTACTGTTCAATTTCTTAACAGACAAAAAAAAAAAAGATTGATAAAATCTAGACAGAAATCAGTAGACTGGCATCTAAATTTCAATACATTCTATGCCACTTTGAATACATATGGTAAGATTCTAAATGTTAGTAACTGTTGGGTATGTGCCCATATACCTACTGCCTATGATGGAGGTATCCCATTGTTTCCTTTCCATTACTTGTAAATGAAGTTGATATGGGGACAGCTTTTTCATCAGTGGTACCAGGTCAAAATGGTTTGTGGTATAAGGTCACATCATTTAAGAAAATTACTGCACTTAGACTTTCAATGACTATCAAGGGTTATACTTGCTATGGAGAAATGGGACTGTGGAGGTTAGAAAGAGCAAATGTAATGCTACTTTATGAATGTATAGTGGAAGTGCAATAAAAGGTATGGTCATGCTGAAAGGCTTTTATTTTATTTGCAGCAGTCTAGCATATCCATGGCTGCCAGCAAACTGGTCAGGGTATTTTTATATTGGGAGAGTTCTTCCGACCATTTGACATGTAGATGCCCTGCCCGGTGGTAAGATTTGTAATATATAAGATACTAAGACTATAAAAATTCTGATTGGAAAGGTCGATGCTTTGTGGACGTATCATGGTTTAGAACATGCAGCTTTTAAAGGACTTTCTCACATGGACCTTTTTGATATTTCTGGGGTTGGTATATTACCTGCTTATGGGATTGTAAAATCAATTTGGGAGCTGAGAAAGCTCTCTAAGCTATAAGAAGTGTTAAGCAATGCAATGACTGAAACTGTTAACTTGATTACTCTAGAGCTGAGTGCCATGGAGTAATACTCCAAAATTGAATGGCACTTGACTTCATACCTGCATCAAAGGGAGAAATGTTTGTGCTTGTGCAAGAGGAATGCTATTCATTTATTCATGGTAATGAGCATGCAATACGTAGTCATTTGGAAATCATCCAAAAAGTGGCTGAACTGTCATATACCAAAGAACTGGATAGTTCACATTGGGCTTGGCTAACCAATTTGTTTTCAGGATGGGGAGGCAGCTTGTTGAAATGTACTATGCTTATTACTATTATTATTATGATTGTGTTTTTGCTTTTATTTTTGTGCAAAGCTTTAATAACCAAACACATGGCCTCTCTATCAAACCCATTGTTACAGAATTTGCATGTTAGTAATTTTGAAAAAGTGCCATTTACAGATTGTGTCAATGAAAGTCAAACAGCAAGTGAAAATGAAGAGTTAGTTTTCAAGGGTTTGGGAAAATGCATGACAATATATTTAAAGTGTAAAAGATGTTTTATTATACGAGTATGATGCTTTGTCAGCATCAAATGAGAGATTGTAAAGGGTTAAAATAGGATCATAGTATCATATGAAATTACTAGGCTATTGGTCCTAAGGCCCTTACAAGCCTAGCCAAGAATTTAGCCCATGTTCTGACAAAAGTCAGCACCCAATGCCCCTGTTCAGCAGGGACACAGGTAGAATCCCAGGGGTGTATTTTCTGTTCACCATCCAGTTATCCAGGTTGCACTTAGATTGAGGTACTCTGCTTGATATGGAGAGGGAGCCTATTCCACAGAAGAGAGAGTCTTTGGACACAAATCTGCCCCATCAACAAGTCCTACTGATTTCACAGACTAAGTTGAGGTCACATGTGTAGGTTACTTGAGTGGAGCTCGACTTGCGGATATGCACCAGTCCCATCAAGGCAGGGTCTGAGATTGCTTTATATGCCAGACAGAGGTCTGTATGAGACTGAGTAAAGGGACAGGGTTTTAGCCTATCTGTGTATGGTAGATGTTTGAGGCCCTGGATTCTCCTGGCGAGGAGTCTCTGTGGTCTCTCCAGCTGCTGCATATGCTTTGTGAGGTACATGCCAAAAGGGGCATTGTACTTAATATTGGGGCTTATAAGGGAAGAATACAGGGATGTTATGACTTCCTTGTCCTGGATGAGATACCCTTACTAATGAGGTGGGGCATGCAGAAAGCTTTCCATACAATGGAGGCTTTATGGTGGTCAAAAGTCAGTTTTCTATAAATCTGAGTGCTCAAGTTCCTCATAAGTCCCTCACGACTGATTATGTGCATAGGACCTTGTTATTAATGTGATAATTTGTGAGGACGCCACTCTCTCCAAAGGAGATGATGATGCATTTTTTGGCATTCAGTTTATTCAATTTGAGACCATGTTTCTGGCACCAGTCATTTGTTTGGGTGAGACCCTCTTAGAAGACATCCACATCACTAGAGGAACTGATGACAGCACCCAGCTTGAAGTTATCTGGAAACTTGGTCAGCCATAGACCACTGATTTTAGCCTTCACTTCAAAAAAGTATATCCCACACAACAGAAGCCCCAAAACTGATCCCTGGGGTACACTGCTCATTATAGGTTTACTACTTGAGGTGGCTTCCCCTATTTTGACTAGGTCAGTTCTATCACTGAGCCAGTTTGCTACACATTTGGTAACATACAGATTGATGCCTAGTTGAGACAGTTTATACCTGAGTGGGGAATAGTATCGAAGGCTTTGGCCAGGTCAAGGTAGGTGGTGTGCATAGTCTTTCCCCCATCCATGGCTTTGATGACTGTCTCAAAGAAGTCGACTAAATTTAATAGGCATGACCACCCCTTAATGAAACCAAACTGTGTGGGATCGAGTGTTTGGACGTTGCCAATATCCTTGTTAATGAGGTCCATGATAATCTGTTCCACGGCCTTGCAGATCAGGCTAGTTAGGCTGATGGGTCTATAATTTCCTGGATCGGTGGACACTCCACCTTTGTGCAAAGGGATGACAGTGGCCGTCCTCCACTTGGCTGGGACAAAGTCAGTACTCAAGCTTTGGTTGAATAGGATGTCTAATGGTACTGCATGTTTCTGCCCAAGTTCATGTAGGATGTACATGAGATATTATCGGGTCCCATGGAGACTGTATTTGCCTTTGAAAGGGCAGTGATGGCTTAGTCCCTAGAGATAAGGGGAGGGGGGCAGATGCTGGGCATGTTCTGATTTACTGATGAGGAGAAAGAGGGGTGAAGTTCTCTGAAAATGTCTGCCAGCAGGTTGGCTATATCTACGGCATTTGTGTATGTGGTGTCCTTGATCACCAGTTCTAAGCAGATCTTTGTGCTTACTTTGTGATTGTGGATATATGTGAAGAAGGCTTTATGATTGTCTTTAGTAGATGTGGCCAATTTGGACTTGAAGTTTGCTTTGGAGGATTTCACTAGTGCTCTTATTTGCTTATTCAGGCTAAGGAGAGATTGCTTCCAATTAGGCACCTGCTCCTTCTTGGTCCTGGACAGCAATTTTTTCCTTTTATTATAGGGTTTATTTATTGCAGATGTCCACCAGACAGGTTTACTCTTCCTTGAGGAGGATGATTTTGTCCTATTGGGTATTCCTGATTCCATGGCACAATATAAATGCTCGTACAGTACTTTGGTGTAGGTCTAGACATATGTGCCATTCCTTATGGAAGGGGAGGGGGCTGTGAAGATGTTTATACCTTCCCTCAGGAGGTTGTAATCAGCTTTGGAGAAGTTTTTTGTTTGATTCTAGCTAGGGGGGTTGGGGGAGATGGTGACTTTAAAAGTGACCGCATTGTGGTCAAATCTTACCAGGGAGGATGACACTGTATGGATGCTTCAGTGATTACTCATGTTGGTTAATACCAAGTCCAATATATTTTCACCTCTTGTGGGGGGTGTCAATCATCTGGCCCAAGACATTTGCATTGACGAAATCAAGGAATCTCTGGGCATTTGTGTTTGAAATTAGTAGATCTTCTAGTATATGGTTGGATAGTTAAAGCTGCCCATGATCAGGGTAAAGGGTTGAATCTTCATAGATTCAAAGAGGTCCAGATAGGTGGAGTGGGCATCTTGAGTCAAAGTTGGGGGCCTGTAGCTAGCTATGATTTGAATAAGGGTCTTGCCAATGGTTAACTGCACCTGGAGTGTTTCCTGTGCGTCATACTGTTTGACCAACCTGGAGGTGTGTATGTCTTTAATATATATTGCAACTCCACCTCCTTTTGCTTTGTTGCCCATAGTTTGGGGTCTGAATGTATGACAGGATGAGTAACCTGGTATGGCTGGGGTGCTCTCCACAGCTTTGAACCAGGTTTCTGTAACTGCACAAATGTCAGCATCTTCCAGGGTTAAGAATGCTTGGAATGAGTGCAGTTTCATGTTTAGACTCCTAGCATTTAGCAGCATGACCTTTAATTTGTGTTTTGATTAACTTTTCATGTTATTAGTTTTGACCTCATAGCATTGCCTAAAGAAGGCATTATGGGGGAGGCACGAGCCTTTGCCAGAAGCCTGAAGCCCAAAGGAGACAGATGCAGGCCATCTCTGGCAAAGCATCATGGTCTGTCGATCATGTCTTTCCAGGCTGTCAGGTATTGGATCCCCTTGGAGTGACACCAGAAACTAAGCCAATTGTCAAACTCAATAATTTTCTGTTTGTATTCAGACATCATTCTGGGTGATGGTAGAATGCTGCTTACGGCTAGGAACATACCTGCCTGGGACACACATTCAGCGAGCTCAATCATGTCTCTCTTCATATAGTCCAGGGAGGTACAACTCAAGTCATTTCATAACAGTACCTGTTGTGAGAGACTAGAATGCATGGGTGATATGGCAGATTCTGGCACCTGACAAACAACTAACTGTAATCCACACCAGTACCACTGTCAGGCGAAGCAATAAAGCCACGGATAGGTTCTTCTGTGAACACTCGTTTATTTAGCAGATTCCAACAGTTGCAGAAACGCAAGCACTAACACAAACACATAAACGTCTTAAACTCTCCATTTTCGTTTGATAAACTTCCTCAGATGTGGGCCATCTTTAACTAATTTAATTTATATGCTTAAAATAGTGACATCACATAAAAGCTGTCCAATAATTAAAATGCTTACAACTTTTAAATTATTAGCTTAAATTAAAATGCATTTATGAATGTGCAAAAAATGTCCTTATTATGTACATACTGTTTTAATCAAATAAATATTACTAAAAGTGTTTTAAACCTGTATTAACTAATGTTTTCAAAGGTACTTTTAAAACCTTAAATATGTATAAAAGTGAACCAGTTCATGCTTTGCATCCTCATTGATTTACTAGTATCCAAGCACCATCTACTAGCTTTAAATATACAACATGCCTTAAACAAATTGAAACTTTAAACTGTAAAGTTTCAATTTGTTTAAGGAATCTTAAATATTTTAAGCCAGTAGATGGCGCTTGGATACTAGTAAATCAATGAGGATGCGAAGCATGAACTGGTTCACTTTTATACATATTTAAGGTTTTAAAAACATTAGTTAATACAGTTTTAAAACACTTTTAATAATATTTATTTGATTAAAACAGTATTTACATAATAAGGACATTATTTGCACATTCATAAAGGCATTTTATTTTAAATTAAGCTAATAATTTAAAAGTGGTAAGCATTTTAATTATTGGACAGTTTTTATGTGATGTCACTATTTTAAGCATATAATTTGAATTAGTTAAAGATGGCCCACATCTGAGGAAGTTTATCAAACAAAAACAGAGATTTTAAGAAGTTTGTGTGTTTGTGTTAGTGCTTGTGGTTCTGCAACTGTTGGAATCTGCTAAATAAACGAGTGTTCACAGAAGAACTTATCCGTGGCTTTATTGCTTCGCTTGACAGTGGTACTGGTGTGGATTATTGGTCTTTGTGCTTTGGTACCTGCTTGCTTGCTGTTTTTGGGAAACAACTAACTGACTTTCTCCTTATCCAGCCTGGTGAGGGGTACACCTCTGTGTCTCACAGTGGTGTCTCTTATGACTTATATGTTGGGTTTACGTTTATGCCTTAGTGGCTGTGAGACACAGATGTGTGGACCATGTGTGGTGTGGTGGGCACTGGAGTTCACACGTGTTTGTGCTTCGAATGTCTCTTTTGTTTGGGTATGTTTTTGTTGAGGATTCCTGCATATATGGGTGTGTGTTGTGTAGGTGTGGGTGGTATTTGAGGTGTGGCTTTTGTGTTGACAACCTTCTCAGTGCCAGATATAAAGACTTGTGTGGGAGAGAGCATGGACTCTAGGTACTTAATGTAATTGCATCTCTCAGAAATTGTATTCCTACATGGTAATAGTACAGGGTTGTCCGTGTACATGAGGTAGTTGCTACCTTGTCTCAGGATGCCCATATCAACCAGACTGGCAGGAGAAACTGTAGGAAATTCTCCATCCATATTTGTCAGAATCTGAGGGAGAGAGGCCAGAAAGAGAACTAAGGGGGTAAAGGGTGGAAGATTTAAGAGGAGTACTACTAGGTGATCACACTAGTGCCACTAAGGGAAATTTGTAGCTGGAATACTTCACAATGGGTTAAAAACAGTGCAGCTATGGTGTGTGATGTGCAGACAATCCAAAACCATCTCAAATGCAGGGTTTAAATACCACAAAAATAGAATATTCTAGTAACACAGAAATCTACCCAATCCTGCTAATTCCTGCTTTCTTTACCAGCTTATGCCAGACAAGGTCCAGGCAGCCCTGCCACTCTCACTAGCAGAGGAAATAGGCCCCTACCAGCACAAGATGGCTGCCAGAAACACAGAATGGGAAAAACAAACATCTCTGCATGCAGCAAACCTTGTATCCAGACTATGCTACTCAATTTAGGGATATGAATGCAGCAAAACTCACAAAAACACAGATTATCCACTTACAGACTAAAACAGAACTCGAAGTTTGAAAAAATACAGTAAAATGCAGTTAAACAGTAATGAACTGCAGTAAATAGCAATCAAATACACAAACAATAATGAAATGCAGTTAATCAGCAAATTGCTTTAAAACAGTGCAAATGTGATAAATTAGCTCACAATCGCAACAGTAAAAAAACAGCTCAAATAAAGCAGCATTTCAGTAGAATACTGTTATCAATTTAATCACCCTACTGACAAGCAGTAACAAATGTAGCAAACTAAATGCAGTTGAACACCCAAGCACAAGCAGCAAAATGAAGTCGGAAGAGGCACAATATGTTTTCTTTTTTTAAGTAGAAAGTGAGGAGACAAGATAATTCAAGGTTAAGAAGCTAAAGGGGTGGGCCTGCACAACTGATAACACCGTACTCAGTAGAATGACCTGACACAATGGGACTAGTAGGTGTGTCCAATATCAAATTTACAGTAGAGGTGGGCAACTCAAAACCACCAAGCTTCAAGACCAATACAACAGTTGGGCAGGTAGGTGGGATATAAGGATTAGAACAAAGGTGCAGATTCAATCCAGTAAGCCTAAAAAGCAGTTGCACAGTTTAAACAGATATGCAGCAAATATTGTTTTAGTCAGTCAGAATTGCAGAAGACAGTTGAAAATAAGCACTTATCGTTTGTAGTCTCACATTAGATTTTTACAGCAAGGGCAGTTGGCCTAACTCACTGCAGATTTGAGCAGACAAGCACAAACTGGTTTAAACATTGACTATTTAAGGAAGAGAAACAGGAACCAGGCAAAGTTCAAATTATCCAATCAAAAACACCTTAAACAGAGCCATGTAGCACTAACTCTAGCCAGATCAGACCACACTGAAACGCTTTCCCATAGATCAACAGCTATACCTCTCTAGACAAAACATTAACTGTACTACAAGCTTCAAAGGTCACAAACAGTACTAGATTCAGCTCTATGGTAGTATTTGTCAACTGCAGCAACAAGTAAAATGAAAAGAACAAACAGAGAAAACAAAAAGGAGACAAAGATCAGAACAGAGGTGAGGAGTTCCAATATGGCTACAGACTGACTAACAGCTTGTTTCTAACACTCCCATTGTGAAAACAGAAGCTCAGCAGAGAAAGCCAGTAGACATGTGTTTATGGATGAATTTCAGCAACTGGCTAGTATGTACACTGTCTGGATGCCAGGAATAAATAAATACAGAAGACCTGCAAAACAATCAACTACAAACAGTGAGGAAGAAACGCTGACTAGGGAGAGTTCTGCAGCTGTTCAGCAAAAAGTAATGCAACCTTCAAACATGACTTCTAATAACCTACAGGATGATATAAGATAACTGCATACAGACCTGGTTAAAATGAGCAAAACACTGATAGAGTACATTCATGCAAACAACAAAAGGCTGGAACAAATGGAATAAGCTTGAAATAGATATTCAAATGAGATGCTAAAGCTGCAAAAATCAGAGGTAGAAATGAAGAAAAGGCTGGCTGGATATGAGATTGCCCAAGAAGAGATGTTTCAAAAAATAACAGAATTAGAAGACAGAGCACAGGGAAAACTTTAGATATTCAGCTATACCAGAGAAGCTGGAAGGAACAGACTGCATTAATTTTATGAAAGCACAAATAAGCAAATGGAATGGTATTCTACAGCAGGACTTACAGTTGAATTGGCACATTATGTGTTCCAAACCTAGCCATAAGAAAGCAACCTAGACCTTTAATACTAAGGATGCAATTCTACCAGCAGAAAGAGTTGATTCTGTCAAAACCACAGCAGGACAAAATACTAAAAGTAGGAGACAGCTGAGTGTTTGCGAAGAATGATTACTCATTGTACACCAGGCAAAAGAGAAGTAAATTAATTTCTCTATTCAGAGAAAGTCAAGACACAGGTGTGAGATTCAAACTGCTGTATCCAGGTGTTTTCAAGGTATTCTTCCCTGGAGGGACAAAATCATTTTTTGATGAAGTGTATGCTAAGGAGGAAATACAAAAGTTCATCCAACAAAACCTGAGCTGTAAAACAGAACAGGATTCAACTTCTTGTTCCTCTGGTAATAAAGACCATAGAGAGACTGCACCTGTGAAATCTCTTCCAGTAATCCAATGGAAAATGTTGGAGAGAAGGTAGGGAGCATGACAGTTGACTAGAAGAATCAAGAGTACTTTGGAAATGAAGCAAAGACAGGATTTGGATGATGGAAATGAACAGTAATAAAATCAGTAACAATGTAGAATTACAATGCAATAATTATATTGGATGATAGAAAAGAACAGTAATAAAATCAATAACAATGTGGAATGACAATGCAATAATTATATTTGTGAACTATGACATCACAAGAAAGTCTGGAAATATTGGACTTCTTCAAACTGTGTTTGCTGAGTGGGGGACTCTAAAGTATATGCCCTACTTCATGTCTTTAATGTTTGGAAAAATGCTTTGGGGCGGGGAAGAGAGGGGAAAACGCCAACTGTAAGTAAAGAAAACACTTTTTTCTTAATAGTACTGTATCTATGTTGCATGGGTTTCTTTGCATGCTATTTTTGGGTGTGATGGGGATTGTAAACAGGTGTTTTTATTTTTCTCCTCTCCTATTTTTCTTCTTGTGTAGTTTTGAGAAACACAGGCAATGCAATGAAAAAAAAGGAAAAGGGGAGCTTGGTGAAGGGGGCATGACAGAGTTCAAATTAATGTGCTTTTTGCATTCTTGCATGGGGAAATGACTCATTAAGGACCTTTGTTTTAAGACAGAGAGCAAGTAAATAAAAACGAATGTTAAATATCATAAGGCTTTTTTCTAGCACTTGCAAATATGGATACTAAGTAGCATCTCTGCAGCTGGTCTTCATGCTTCCATGGAGACAATCTGATAAAGAGAAACTGAAGACAGTCTGGTGGAAGGGGATTGGCTGAGGGAAAATAAGAAAAAAGAAAAGAGAAATTGGCTAGAACATAATGTTCCCTGTAAACAATCAGGGGTTTCCCCAGGTTTGAAATCTTTAAAGATAATACAAAAACCAGTTAGACTTGAAGTAAACTTCTTTGTTTTTTTTAAATGCAAAGGGGATACTAATATAAACAGGCACTTTTGTTTTTTTTTTTTTTTCTTGTTCACCTTTCACTCTTCTTCTTTGTTCAGTTTTGAGAAATGTAGGCAGTGCAATGAAAAAAAAATGAGGAGAGGAGGGGGGGGGAGCAGAAGGGTCTGGTTAAGAGAGTATGACAAAATAAAACCAGTGTGCTTTTTTCCATGCTTGAAGTGGGAAATGACTGGGTAAAAACCCCAGGCGTTATCCAGTAACAAGTTTATTACAAAGCATGTGAATGAAAAAGAATATTAAATATTGTAAGGTTTTTTTCTAATAAACAAGGTGCCCTTAGCAGTTTTGTGCCTGGTTTGCATGTCACTAGAAAATAATTTGATAAAGAGAAATGGCTTGGAGAAAATGTTTACTGAGAGGATTCAAGTGTTTTCTCAGCTGGGAGGGTTATAAAGAAATACAAAATAGCACTTACTAATAGTACAGGCTGTACCATGTGTCTTAGCATGACTAAATTTTCTTTTTGGTTAATCTTAGCCTGTCTGTGTAGCTATCACCTTAGAACGTATGTTCTTATTAGGAAGCAAAAACTTCAATATTTGAAGATGTATATAGTTCTGTATATTGTTGTTAAGTTCATAACTTTTACAAGGGTGTTTTTTGGGGGGGTTATTTGTTCTGTTTGAGGGCTTTCAAAACAACAAAACGTTATATAAGATGTGACATGGGCACAAATGGATATACATGGAACAACTGTATAAAACAACAACCTGACAAACAGTATATACGTATACGTAAAAGCTGGAACTGGACATATAGCAAAACAGCAGTTATATATAAAAGGTGGTAATAATAATTATATAAGAAAATGATGCTTTCTGTAATGTCTTTCAAACTGAATGGTCTTACAGATAAATATAAAAAAGAAAGTAGTGAACCATATTAAAAATGTAGAGTGCAAATAGTTACGCTACAGGAGACACACCTGGAAAGAAAAGAACATGTGAATTTGATAAAGAAAGGTTTTCAGGATGGTTACTCAGTGGAATATCTGGGGCAAAGGAAAAGAGGAGTACTTATATTAATTTCAAGAGGAGTTCCAATAGTGAGAGAAATGAAAAAAAGATAATAATAATAGAAGATGCATAATACTAAGGAGCTACTGGCTAAGGAGGAGGATTACACTGGCATGCAATTACATCCCCCTAAAACTGCTAAACTGAAGCGTAAGAAAATTATGGGTGAAATAATCAGCTTTCAGCAAGGAATACTGCTTATAGGTGGAGACTGGTGTGACGCCCATGCCCTGGCCCAGCAATCAAGCAGCCTCAGTCCTCACCACTAAACACCAGAGAGGGCATCTCATATGAGAGGAAAGGATAACAAATACACACAGTAAAGTGTAATTTCCCTTAACAGCACACAGAGATCACAGTCAGTCCTGGGCTGGTCGCCCCCTTGCTCTCCAGGTCCCCAATAAGACTCCCCACTGGCACAGCTATAGGGTCCAGATCTCAGGCTATTGGGCAAGCTAAAATCTCCAGCACCCTCTCTGTCCAACTAGTGCCTCATGTCTCTGCCCAAGTAGCTGACAAATGGTAGTACCAGTTGCCACCACCCACTAATAATTATCAGTTACTTAAAGGCCCTTAAAAGGATGTCCAATTATTACTGTACAATATTATTATCCAATTGGTAAGTGTGACTACGGTCAAGGCTTATTAGAGTGGCTAAGTACAGTTTTACCAAAGGCATACAAGTACTCTAAAGAGCTTAAATTATCTCTACACAAACCAGCCACAGTTAAAAGGTTTTAAAATATTTAATAATAAATAATTAAAACCACAAGACAATACTTTATACTACACAATGCTAGTCAAAAGAGTTCAGAGACCACACAGAAATACTTAAAATAAAACAGTAGTACAGTTCTGACATCACAGAAAAACACAGTGTAAACTTTCTAATTTCTAGCTCTCTAGGAGAAAACACAGTTCTAACATACGACTTACATAAAGAGAGCATAAGGCAGTGCTGAGTTGGATGTTTCAAGACAAAAATGCTTAATAATCTCTGGTTCTCACTGTTTAAATTGAAACTGCAGTTCTGCTAACACATTACATCATCTTTTTACACTTCCTGGAGTTCCCAGGCTGACAGAAACTGCATTTACATTCTTTTACACTTAGAGCAATAAAGAACATTCTACATGTAAATTCTGGTAATTAATGTTAGCCTTAAAACAATAGGCAGGAAGCCTTCATCTAGCCAGACTGGAGACGATTTGTAAAACATCAAAGGCAGTGATGAAATAATTTTAATTTCAAAGATCCAACACGAAATGTTTGACTTAGCTTTCTTTACAGCAGATGGCAATGTTGTCACATTGTTTTAAGTTCAACATTCATATTTACAAATGATAGAATTATATGCACAATTCCATCTGGCTAGGCTAGCAGCCTTCACCTATCTCTACCAGTCTTCACAAGTGAAATTTGGTTTGCAACAGTAAAGATGTGGCTGAGGTGTCTAGAAGGGAAATATAACAAAGGAGGGTATTTTTTTGAAGAAGTTTATGAAAATGTTTGGCATGGAAGATGTGAATTCAGTACTAGGAGTTCAGATTGAATTTACATATTACTCAAAGAGATACACAAACTGGGCTAGGATAGATAGAGTTTATATCTTACAGGAACATCTGCATTTAACTGAAGGTCTTGAAATGCACTTAACAATTTCAGATCATGCACAAATGATTAAAATAAAAATGAGACACTGGCGCTTTCCTATTGGTTGAAAAGAGAGGAATTTAAGAAATGGGTTGTGGAAATAATTCATGAGCTATGACAAAAGAAAGAATTATCTTCTGAAAACATAGCTAAGATGTGGGATACAATCAAATTAGAGTTTAAAGCTAGGTTTGGAAATAAAAGAAAGGGAGATATGGTTAAACAGTAACAAGCATTATTTAGAAGGCTTGACAAATGATTAAGTATTGCAAAATTGGGGGAATCTGTCAGAAGAAAAAGAATAACTGCAGAATGCTAAACAGAAAATAATGGATTACCTCGATAATATGCACGAGTTTAGAGAGATTGCTGTTAAGCAACTGTTTTTTGATAATTCTAGAGCACAAAAACTTTTAGCGCAACAACTCAGGCAACAGAAAGTGGAAAGGGCAGTCACCAAGCTTAGGGAGCCTATAACAAGGAAGATAACAAGAGACCCTGTAGAAGTACTAGAAATATTTCGGAAATTTTATGAAAATTTGTATAAAGCAGATAAATATGGAAATCAAAAAAAGGTACAAATGGAAATGTTTATGCAAGAATTTAATGTGCCAAAGTTAGAGGTAGATGAGGCTCAATTACTAACAGGATAGGAAGGGATGAGATAAAAATGGCTACGCATAACCAATCTACAGAAAAGTCCCCAGGAATAGATGGTATGCCTGTGGAAGTTTGGAAGTTATGAGGGAAAAAACGATAAAGATCTGGAAGGTTTTGTTCAATAGTATTTTAAGAGGATGAGAAGTACCAACATCCTGGAAGAAGGTGGTGGTAATGGTAATAACTAAAGAGGGTAAAAATCCATCGAATCCGGCATCATATACAGGCCCATTTCAATTTTAAACCATGATTATAAAGTATTCGTGTCTATAATGGCTAAAAGAATGGCAAAAGTGATACCAAAATTGATAGATATGGATCTGTTTTTGTGGAGTGGAGACAAACATTTGACAATATTAACAGAACACTGATGTTCCAGAGGGAAGTAGAATGTAAGAAAGTACCACTTATTTATTGGTGGTTCTTGATGCAGAGAAAGCATTTGACAGAGTAGATTGGGACTTCATGAGCACGGCAATGGAAGTACTTACTTTCCCCTGATACAATTAGAAGGTTCATTAGAAGAATATATGAGGGAACGGAGGTGCGAATTAAAGTGAGGGAGGTCCTCTCCAATAATTTCCACTTGAGTAGAAGAACCAAACAGGATTTTCTGCTTTCTCCTTTGTTGTTTGCATTACATTTAGAACCACTGGCAAAGAAAATAAGGGACTCAGAAATTCAAGTACATAATTGGTATGGTAGTCAGGAAAAGCTGGCACTATTTGCATATTATATTATTTTATACATGACAAAACCAGAAAGGGACATTACAGTGTTGTGGAACATTTTAAGGCAGCTTTAAATTTTCTCGGGATACAAAATTAATGAAGCTACAACAAAGGCAGTAGTGCTAAATTATGTATCCACACAAAAATTGGTCCAACAATATCCATATTTATGGGGACATGATAAAATGAAGTATTTAGGAGTATGGATTAGAAATTACTCTGTGGTGGCAGCTAAGACTATGTGGGAAGAGACTAAACAAAAGATAATACAAAAATTGCGAAACTGGAAGTTTTGTGATATGAATACTAAGATACAAGCCATTAAAATGTTTTTAGTCCCTTTAGTCTTATACACAAGTAAAGCATACTTTTATCAACCTGAGGAGAAGTTGAGGTTAGCAATTAAAAAAGAGTTGAAGGATTTTATCTGGGAAGGGAAAACAGCAAGAGTCAAGTCGGATAAGCTGATTCTACCAACAGAACAAAGTGGACAAAGATTACCTAATTTTGGGGGGGGGGGTATTTTAGAGCAAAACAGTTAAGGCTCGTATACATAGCACAGGCAGAAAACTATAATTCAAAATGGAAAGGGATGATGATCCTGTAAGGACGAAGCTCAAGAAACAAGGAGAAATTGGGATTTTGGATGCAGACTCTTAAGGAGAACAACCAAAATCATACAGAGTATTATAAAGAGATTTTGCTGACAGGGTTGACTGTTGTCAGGGATACAGATAATACGCAAGATGGGGCTGTAATTTATTGGAGAAAACTGGCAAAGGAACCAAGGTATTGGGAGCAAATAACTAGAAATGGAAAGGTAATAGAATGAGAAGAGGCCAAAAATTTATTTGGACTGCAGGTTAAAAATTGCCTTCCCTATCAAGGATTGATATCAGGGTATAGGCAAAGGGAAAGAAATAGGGGGTTCCTAAATGAAAGACCAGCATTGTTAGAGTTTTTAATAGAATCTAGAACAGAAGCTGCCATTAAAAAAAGGAATAATTAGTAAAGCATATAAAATATTGCATGATAATTATAAGAATCAATCAGAGGAGCTTAGGAAGGATTGGGAAGAGAGATTGGATAAGTATTTCACAAACAGACAATGGGGGGATATATGTTTATCTCCCAAATATGCAACAAAGTCTAAAAGATTTAGGATCTTTGGCTACAAGTGTTTACATAGGTATTTTTATTCCCCAAGTAGACTTCAGAGAATTTTTCCTCAGGTGGATAGTAAATGTGCAATGAGCTGGCAGACTTTAGGGATTCCCTACAGACTGCTCTGTCAGAGATGCTGGGTGAGAAGACTGGACTGACTGGGGAGATGATTTTTCTGAGTTATGCTAATCTGAATTGCCCAGACATAGTAAAGCCTTGCTGAGTCTAATTATGGTGGCTGCCAAGAAAGCAATTACTGGAAAATGGAAATCAAGGTCTAGACCAACTTTACTAGAAGTAGTGACTATACTAAGAGAGATAAAACAACTGGAATTGGGACATTAAAAAAAAGGGAAGGCGCATACTGCATAGAAAAAAATGGGAATTGTGGGAACAATATATGCAGAACAAGAATGAGGTTTAAGAGGCAGGATTTAAATGAGCCATATAATACTTAACCAACAATGACTGGATAGATTATAAGTGATGTATAATGTTTGCAACTACAGTTGTTTCAATAGTGTCTGTGTTGTAAACTGCCGCTAAAGTAGTATCATTTTGTATGTTTTCATTTATATAAATGTAAGATTGTCTTTAACATATGTGAAAATTTAATAAAGATGTTTAAAGGGAAAAAAAAGATCAGAACAGAGGTAAAGATTCAAATGAAACTGCATGTGTCCTAGATGGTTAGTGTAAGTTTGCAATAGTACAAGCTGAAACATGGAAAAGTACAGAATGTTAAGTATAATTTCCTGAGCCTGAGGCAGCATTCTTTCTAAATCAGACGGTAAAAAGAAACTTATTCCATACTAAGGAAGAAATGTAGATAAGTTGTTGCAGATCTATTTTTACTAAACCTGACATATTTCTGTTACATATTTATTAATGGTCTGAAGAATAAACTGTATTATGCACTACATTAGTTAGCATTTTTCTGTTGTATGCTAGCAGTGGTATGATTGATAAAGTTTATTATTTTGTTAAAGTTTTCCTATAAAAAGATCATGAATTCTTTTGTTCGGGGATCCATGGCTTCCTGAGTACTGTTTCCCATACAAGTGCATTATTTATTTTAATAAATTATAATGTAATATGCCAATGACTGACATTTATTTTATTATGGTTAAACCTTAACAAGATTGAAAAGGCATGTAGACTTTTCACCCATGGGACACTGGTTGCTTTTTACTCCTGAGGCTATACAGACAGCTGTGCCACATACTGGATCATTTTAAGATATTTAGGATTAAGGATCAACGTTAACCTCTATTATGCCAACCCAGTGAAGTTATGACAAGGATTATTCATTTTGGACTCTTAGAAAACAAACATTTTGACTCTATGTGGGAATTTCACTTAGAGATCATGTGTATACTCTTAAAATTAGATTAGCTTATTTGATTAACATAAGTTATTCACTAGCATTTTAACTTGGTTGTGTTTTTCCACATTTATCATTCTCTTTTTTATTTAAATAAAAATCTATTCCAGAGAGTGCTCTCCACAACTGTAACATGATCTATCCTCGCTGATTCCTCTGAAGGAAGTTTTTTTTCCCTTCCAATGTGCTTATATCACGTTAGGTCTGAAAGAATCAATTGCTTAGTTAGTGAGAGGAAGGCAGGCATACAGAGACAGGCTTTTCGACAATGGGTAGATATGTGCGTTGTTTTATTGTCTTAGTTAAATGTCAGCTAATCCATTCTTCAGACCCTGAGGCGCAGTATTTTTATGCAGAAAGAAATATGAAAGCTGCTTCTGTCACATGGTTATACAAGCTCAACACATGCAGCACAAACTGTATACCTCTCAAATGACCATGGTTTTGCCTAATGTCACTGAATCATTCCCCTACCTGTCCATGATTTTTGCAGAACATCCCTGATTTTGCCACACATTTTTGCCTTGTCCATCCCTTGTAAAACTTTCAGTTTTCTGGTAAATGACCAAGGATTACTGTGGGTATATAATGCCAGACAGTGCACTTTAAAACTTCTTATTGTTCTGAAAAGACATGGTGATGTTAGCCTGTATGTAGCATTGCTGTGATAGCTACTTACCTACTTACTTAAAAAAAAGAAAAAAAAAAAGAGGAAAGAAAATGAAGTGACAAGTATATGTCACAAAAAGAGGAAGTACAGCATTAGTAAGTCTATGAAGAGTCAAAATTTGCAAGTGGAAGTTACAGTAAAATTAAGCAAATGAATACCCTCATAAACTGAAATGAAGAGCAGGAAGCCAACCAATCTTCTCAGAAGAAAGAAAAAGACCTGCAGGCAAGCGCAAAAATAATTGCACATGATCTGTTAAGTTAAAATTTCAGATGTTGCACCTAACTGCAGATAAGGTTTGTTTTCCACATGGAATAAAAATCATTTGAGGACTCTAAGGAAGCTTAGAAAACTATACAAGTAAGAGCTGGAGCAAGATCATGATAATCAGGTATCTGGCATTCCTGAAGGAAATGAAGAAACGACATACTTGCTAGATGTAAGTTTTACAAAGAGGTTATACATGCATAGAAGACTTTGTGTTGTTCTATGTATGAGTCAGGAGGCACTTCTATTTTAAGAATATAATTTTGCAGTGACAAAATGCAGCACTCATGGTTGCTAAGCAAGTTTGAAGATCGCTGGTTTTGTTTTAAGAAATTGGATTGCATTGTGACTAGACTTTTCTAGACTATAATTATGTAATTAAGCAGTATTTACTGTATGCTTACTCAGTGAATGTATTATTTATCTGATAGGTTTTGATTAACTGGGGCAGCTATAAACCTTTGGGAGGATAATAAGGTGTGGAGACAAATTTTGAGGTAGCTCAGTTATATGAATAATTAGTATGTATGATGGCAAACAGCTAGTTTCTGATGAAACCAATTCACCATACTTCAGTAGAGTGTGGTACTGTGGAGGTTCCATGTGATGATTTCAGGGAAACTCATATATGCTTGATAGGCAAAGCTTCCAACTAGACCTTGACCTTGTTCCATCTAGTAGTGTTTCTAAGTGTTCCTATTATGTTTAAAGTTTATTTTTATGGAAGATCATAAGGATATCCCTGCACTATCAAAGATTTGCTGTAAATCTTAATTCATGATGTATTCTAGTTCAGTAGGGTTGAGCAGGCTTTGGTAAAATTGGGTTAAAGTTTTAAATTGTTTATTAGATGGTGATATTTCAACTCTAGTTGAGGTTATTAGATTTCCTTGTTTTTGACACTTACTTTTATGTGCTTAGTAGCTGGTGGTAGCCCAAGTCATCACTGATCCTGAAAATTGTTGATGTGCAAGTTTCTAACTGACTCTGTATAGATTTTTTTTTTAAGATGTGAGGCAACCAGAGAAACACATCACAAATTTAGTTATCACTCTGGGTGACAAAATGGATCATTGGTTAACATTATCACCTCATGGCAAGAGGTTTACTGGTTCAGTTCTAATCAGGGTGTTGAATTCTCTGTGAAGTCTGCATGTTCTCCCCTATGTATGCATGCATTAATTGTCTCTACGTGAAGTTTTCCTTCCACTTCCCAAAGACATACAGTACATGAACTGACGTTTTTCAAACTGCCAACTGTGTGTGTGTGTGCACACGCACCCACATATGCATTCTGCGATAACATCCTGTTTAGAATGGGTTTCAGTGCTCTGTACCTAGTGACTACCAGGACAGACTCCAGAGTTGTTATGCTTTAAAAAATAAAGCAGGTTATTAAAAAATGGATAGACAGATGGATGTATAAATGTGCAAGTATGGGTATACAAGGTTGGGCTTGGTATTTGGTCTTGATATACTGTTTCTTACAAGGATATATATATTAAAAGGAAGGGGCTACATATGAGATTGGATGTTTGTTAATTGTAAATAGTTTAGTTTTCTAATGCTTTGTGCACAGTGTGCATCTTTTTGATGTGAATGTTAGATCAGCTTGTAAGAGTTTTACAACTGTTTAATTTTACTACTACATTATTTAAATGGGGTTCTATCATGGTGAGAGGAATTTTGATACTGTTGTTTCAAAGACAGATACAAGAGAATTTTGTCAGGGATACAGGATGATTGTGTTTACTGGAATATAGGTTTATAGGTAGGTACTAGGCTATTGGCCCTACGGCCTATATAAGCCTAGCCAAATGGTAGCCTGGCTTTCGCCACCCAAGAAAATTATTTTCATGTGCCCCTGTCGAGCAGAGCCATAGAAGTGATCCCCAGGGTGAATTCCTATCTCCCATCCAATCATCAAGACTTTTCTTGAAGAGTGCTAATGAGGAGCTTTGTTTGATATAGATAGGTAGTTTGTTCCAGTGTATGGGAAGTCTCTGGGACAGGAATCTATCCCTCCAGCATGTTCTGTTTATTGTGGTGACACGGTTTAGGTCCCTAGAGCGTGTAGCTCAGAGGGATTAGGATTTCTTTAAGTGGAGCATGTCCAACAGCTCTGGGTTTGACATAGCTTTGTATGTTAGGCAGAGATCGCCTCTGAGTAGGCGATATATGACAGAGTAAAGCTGGAGTTTTTTGAGGCAGTCTGTGTAGGGCATCTGTTTGAGGCCAGTAATTCTCTTTGTGAGGTATTTCTGTGGCCTTTCCAGTTGTTGTAGATGTCTTGTGAGGTACATACCAAAAGGGGCGTTGTACTCTATAATGGGTCTAATGAGTGACGAATACAGGGGAACAATAACTTCTTTTTTCCTGGATGAGAAACCTTTTGTGATGAGGTGTGCCACGTAGAAGGATTTCCCGACTACTGTGGTGATGTGATTATCAAAGGAGAGACTATTGTCCACCTGTGTCCCAAGGTCTCTTATCACACTTTCAGTGTTAAGTAGACTACCGCCTATGTGGTAGTTCATGGGTACAGAGTTTTTACCAAAAGGGATGACAATGCACTTGTTGGCATTGAGCTTGAGGCCATGTCTTTGACACCAGGCATCTGTCTGAGTGAGGCCCTTTTGTAGGATGTCTACATCGTTAGGAGTTTCTATTATGGCTCCTAGTTTGCAGTCATCTGCGAATTTCATTAGACAAAGGCCTTCTGTGTTAGCCTGCACTTCAGAGAAGTAGATATCAAACAGGAGGGGACCCAGGACTGAACCCTGTGGTACTCCACTTGTCACTGGTCTGAAGTTGGATTTAGAGTCTGCTACTTTCACAGTGTAGGTTCTGTCAATGAGCCAGTTGGCAACCCATCTTGTGACATAGGGATTTATACCTAGTTTAGTGAGTTTATCTATAATTCCAGAGTGGGGGATTGTGTCGAAAGCCTTGGCAAGATCGAGATAGGCTGTGTGAACCACCTTACCCTCATCTATGGCTTTGGTGACCACTTCAAAGAAGTCTATTAGGTTTAGGAGACATGATCTGCCTTTTACAAACCCGAACTGGGTAGGGTCCAGAGTTTGGAGATTACCGATGTCATTGCTTATAAGTTCCATGATGATACATTCCATAGCCTTGCAGACCAGGCTCGTCATGCTAATGGGGCGGTTGCTCCCGGGGTCCATGGTGGCTCCCCCTTTGTGGAGTGGGATAACCATTGCTGTGCACCATTCAGTGGGCACAAAGTCTGAGGTGTGGCTATGATTGAACATGGTACTTAGGTGGGGTGCCAGTTCGTTCTGTAGTTAATGTAGAACGCAGCCTGGGATGTTGTCAGGTCCCATGGATGCTGTGTTCTTAGCTTTGGAGAGTGTTTTTTTTTTACCTGTGTAGTCGTGATTACAGGAACTTTGCATTCTTCCAGTATAGAGATGGGCCCTTTAGGGGATGAGAGGGGGGTAAAGTTAGCACTGAACCTATCTGCCAGGATGTTGGCAATATCAGTTGGTTCTGTATATTTAGTGCCATTGTGCTGTAACTCAGAGCAGATCTGAGTGTTGCCATTGAGATTCTTGACATAGCTATAGAAGGCTTTGTGGATGTCTTTAGAATCAGTGGTGATTTTGTTTTCTTAACTAGCGTTGGAGGATTTTATGAGGGATCTCAGCTTCTTACTGAGGCTGACCAGGGAGTTCCTCCAATCATGGGATTTTACTCTTTTTTTGCAACAGTTTCTTTCTTCTGTTGTAGAGTTTGTTTATGGCAGGGGACCACCAGATTGGCTTCCTTTTTTGGAGGATAGCATCTTGGTACTGTTAGGGATTGCACGATACATGCACTTGTGTAAGTGCTTATAAAGTGTATTTGTGTAGGATTCAGCAGTCGTACCTCTATTGTTCGTCAGCATGGGTGTCGTGAAGTTTGCCACTTCTGTCTTAAGAAGCGTGAAGTTGGCTTTGGAGAAATCTTTTACAGTGGTTTCCCTAATGGGGGGTGGGGGTGGGATGTGGATGTCTAGGGTGACTAGCCTGTGGTCAGATCTGACCAACAAGGAATTGACCTCTGGTGTGGAACACCAGTTGCCCATGTTGGTAATGACCAGGTCTAGGATATTGCTGTCCCTAGTGGGGGTGTGGACAAGTTGATCCAAGGCGCTGGAGTTTATGAATTCCAGAAAATGTTGAGCACAAGAATTGGTACATGAGTAGTTTTTCCAGTTAATGGTGGGGTAGTTGAAATCGCCCATTATTAGGGTGTTAGGTTGTACCCTAACATTTTCCAGTGTATCAAGAAATGAGGAGTGGGAATCCTGGGGCATGGTGGGGGATTTGTAGCAAGCTACAATTTGGATTGCGGTCTTGCCCAGAGTTAGTTGCATTTGGATAATCTTGGATGCATTATGCTGAGCAACTAGCCTGGAGGTGTGGATATCCTTAATGAATATGGACACGCCTCCGCCTTTAGTGTTTCGGTCCAGGTTAGGTGGCCGAAAGGTGTGGTATATGAATTATAGCATGGTAATGCAGGAGTGTTCTCTGGAGCCTTGAACCAGGTCTCTGTCTCTGCACAGATGTCGATGTTCTCCATTTTAAGGAGTGCCTCGAGTGAGTGCATTTTGAGGTTTAGACTTCTAGCATTGAGTAGCATTACCGTCAGATTTTGCTTACTTGTACCTGTTACGGTGGTAAATTTGTCATTTGAACCTTGCCTAAAAAAGGCACTATAGGGGTGGCAAAAGCCTTAGCCAGTATCTGGAATCCCAAGGGTGACAGGTGCAGGCCATCTCTGGCAAAGCATCGTGGTTTGTCGATCATGTCATCCCAGGCAGACAGATACTGGATCCCCTTAGAATGACACCAGAAGCTTAGCCAGTTGTTGAAGTCAATCATTTTGTCCATGTATTGTGGTACCATTCTGGGTGATGGCAGGATGCTACTCAGGGCTAGGGTCATACCTGCCTGGGCTACAAGATCGGACAGCTTCTCCATGTCTCTTTTCATGTAGTCCAGGGAAGAATGTCTCAGGTCATTCACACCAACATGGACAATGACAGTCATATTTGTACTTGTTGTGCAGTGACCTAAGTGCGTGTATTATGTGGCGGATCCTGGCACCTTGGTCACATTTTTTTATATCACAAAAACTGTCATTTTTAACAGGGGTGTGTAAACTTTTTATATCCACTGTATGTGGCTGAGCCAGGTATGCAAATAAGGTACATAACAAAAACTGGTGGTGGAATACAGAAATACAGGAAGTCATCAAATGAAAGAAGGAGTGCAGGAAAAACTGGGAGATAGAAAAGACAGACCAGAATAGGAAGGAATACCCGTTGACTAACAAAGAGGCTGAGAGAGGAGTTGCAGTAGCAAAGAACAAAGGCATCAGAGGCACTGTGTCCGCTTCTGGAAAGTGACTCAGTATATGGTACAGAGAATCTATATCAGGTTGCAAGGCAAAGACAGAAAGATGAAGACAGTTAGACACCCTTCATAAGGGATGCCAGCAACCACCTGCTCACCTGCCACAGAACATCAGATAGGAGTACTTCCAGCAGATTCTAAATGAAAAAAAAACTTGATTGAAGCTGTACTTCCCCATGCACAGCCTATGGTGAGAGAAGAAGAGGAGCATACCCCAGAAGAAGTAACAACAGCACTAAGGAAATTGAAGTCAGGAAAGCAGCAGGCTCAGATGAGGTCACAGCAGATATGATAAAGATTTTGGGTGAGATACTGGAGAAATGACTCCAGAAGGTACTCATAGCAGTGTGGAGAAAGGCATATTTCAGATGACTGGAAAATAAGTAAACTCGTGCCAGTGTACAAGAACAAAGGGGACAATCAACCTCTGTGGGCAGTACAGAGGTATTAAACTCCTGTCACTTCGCATGAATGTTCTGGAGAGGGTGATTGATAAATAAATACACAGAGTAGCAGAAAGTAAGATGGGAGATGAGCAGTTTGGATTCAGATCAGGATGCAGCACAACTGAAACAATGTTTGTAGTCAGGCAGATAGTTGAGAAGAAGATGGAGATGAGGAGAGAGTCCAATTGGGCATTCCTAGAATTGGAGAATGCATATGACAAGTTTTATTTTTATTTTATTTAACATTTGTTTACCTGGAAAATCTGCTTGGAACAAAGTCAATTTTCAGCGGAGGCCCAGGGAGAAATGCTGCAGATGCATGTCTTTGAAATGTGGGAGGGAACCGGAGCACAGGTAGGAAACCCACACAAATGCAGGGAGGACATGCAAACTGCACAGAGAAGGCAACCCAGCTGAGAATCGAACTGGAGAACCTCTTGCTGTGAGGCGATAACGGTACCGCTGCACCACTGCGCCATCAAGTTCCTAAGAAAGCTGATTTGGGCAGTTCTGTGATAGTTCAAAGTCCTAGGAACATTAGTAGAATTAGTGCAGGCTATGTACAAGGACCCAATGACTAAAGAGCGAAGAGTGTCCGGTCTCATAGAGGAGTTCCCAGTGGAAGTGGGTCTGCATCAGGGTTCAGCTCTGACCCCACTGCAGTTCATACTGGTGACAGATTACATTAGCATATAGGTCAAAGGGGACAGACCAACAACGCTGCTGTTTGCAGACATTGTGGCATTACAGGCAAACTCTGAGCAAGAATTTCAGCAAAGGACAGAGAAATGGAGTGTAAAACTGAAGGTATGTGGGATGAAACTGAGTACAGATAAGACAGTGGTAATGGCAGCAAATGGGGGAATCAGAATAAGCTGAGAATTGAGATAGGAAAGAAGAATGCGGAACAGGTTAATAGCTTCAAGTATCTGCAAGGAGCGTTTCAGGAAAAGGGAAGTCTGAATAAAGAGGCTAGAATCAGAGGGGCTTCAGACAACTGGCATAGAGTGTTAGGAGTAGTCTAAGACAGAAGAATGCCTAAGAAGCTGAAAAGTAAGGTGTACAAAACAGTACTATGACCAGTACTACTGTATCTTACAGGAACTTGGGCAGTAAAGGCAGAGCAGATGGGGAAGCTAGATGTGATGGAAATGAAGTGCCTGACATGGGTGGTAGGATGCAGACTGTGGGGCAGATGAAGAAATGAGGACATAAGAACAGACGCCAAAGGAGCTCCAATAGCAGAAAAGATGAAAGAGAACAGATTAAGGTGGTTCAGGTACATGTGCAGAAAAGCAGAAGACAATCTGCTGAAGAAGATTTTGGGCAATCAGGAAGATGGAAGAGGAAACAAGTGCCTCCAGCAAAGAGGTGGATGGACTGAGTGAGAGAAGATCTATGACAGTCAGGCATGAGTGTTGAAGGCAGGAGTGTGGCATTGAATCAAGAGAGATGGCAGCAGTTAATATGACACCATAACCGCATGTAGAAGATGGGTAAAGGGGGGGGGGTTAATGATGATGGCTATACAGGGGCTATGGGTCTGATATATATCGCAATGATAGGAGTGGGAACCTCTTAGTTTACTTACATGGGAAGATTAAAGTTACAGTCTAGAATATATAAGATTTAAATATTAGCAAAGAATGAGTACATGATGCAAGAAGTCTTTATACATCCTACCATGATTTCTGATCATGTCTCATTACAATGTAATTTAAGTACAATTATACCTGTTTCTATGATTAGGCATTAGCATTTTCTACTAACTAAAGCAGAAGGACTCTGAAAAAGTGCATCAAAGTATCACTCAATAATTCAAAAAGACCCATACTTATGGCATTTCATGAGAATATTAACTGAGAGAGGATCAGGTGGACCAGCTGAAATTTACATATTTATTTCTCACATTTGTTTACTGGAAAATTCCGACTGGGGTTTCTCCCATTTTCAGTGGAGGCCCAGGGAGAAAAGCTCCACAGACAAAAAATAAGAGAAAAAATATAACATAATATAGACAATTCAGTGTGTTATATAACACATTACATAAGATAATATGGAGTACCTTCCATACACATTTGGGTTACTGAAACAAAGTAGTTAATTACATACAGGTTTGACATTTAAGAGTAGCTAACTTATCTAGTGAGATTTTTAGTTAATGTATTATCCATCTTATACTAAGTAAAAGGATTATACTGGAGGATATATTTAAAGAAAGAACAATTCTAGTAGGATACTATATATGTAGGGGGTGGATAGATAGAAGGTAAAAGCACATATGAAAGAAACAGAAGTATCAAAAAGTAGCACAGACCCAGTCTGGGTGTTAGTATACTGTAATTATATTAGTGCAAAAGAAAAACATTGTTAATAGAATATAATTAGGAGAAAGAGTTTGTCTGAGTTCTGAGGGTTCAGCATGGAGTAGTGCAAGAGCACAACCAGTTGTTTAGTAGGCATTTCTTTAGTGTCACCACAAAAGCGATTTATCATGACTTTTTGTCTTATTTCAGGGGAGATTTGGTTCCAGGCTTTTGTAGTCTGGTTAGAGTATGGTGAATCACCTGCACTGTTGTTAGATCTTGGGATGGATAGCAGAGCTTTGTTGTTGGACCATAGGTTTCAGTTACTGCTATGGGGTTGTAGTATTCCTTTTAGAGCTTGTCAGTTTTCTGGGGTGTGTATAAGTTTATGGGCTGTGGTAAGCTGAGAGTAGTTGACGTAGTTTGTAGGTTCTAGCCAGTTACAGCCTTTTAGACCAATGGAATGGTGGGTTTTGTTATGAATAATAGTTGCAAATTTTGCAATTTTCTTATAGGCCCTCTCTAGTTTATTTTTGATGGTTGTGTTAAGGTTTGTAAAGATGGGAGAGGCATAGAGTATCAAGGGGAGTAGGTATGTTTGTTATGGTTTTCCTGGAGTGATCAGTAAGGACTTTTTTCGCTCTACAGATAGAGCCTAGTTTCTAGCTTGTCTTCTTATTTTAAAAGAAACATCTTTATTGAATTATCACTTATAACCTAAGCAATCATATAAATGAAAACAAACCATTTTGACATATTTTCAGTTGCAAATGTTATACATTATTTATAATCTATCTAGTCATTGTCAAACATTACAAAAGTCATTCATTTCCTACCTTCCCTTAAACCTCATCCCTCCTCCAAAACATTACGCTGCATTTATTATTCTAGCAATTTCCATTTTTCTATGTAATTTGCTCCTATTCTTTTCTAAAGATCTCACTTCCAGTTGTTTTATCTGCTACTATATTCACTTCTTCTAGTACAGTTGGTTTAGACTTTGACTTTCTAGTTATGGCAGCATCCCCCCTCCCTGGCATAAATGAGACCATCTCTATTAAATCCTTGTTAAAAATGAAAGCTGCTAAATCAGGGGTGTCCAACCTTTTGGCTTGCTGGGGCCGCATTGAGTGAATAGAAATTGTCTTAGGGCCGCATATAAAATATATCATATAGTTAACTCATTCACTGCCACGGGCGACCAAAGTCAACCTCCTGGCTGTAATGTAGGTGCATTTGAACAATGAATAAATGTAATAAAGGCCTAATATTTGCCTTAAAATTCTAATTCAAATTTTCTAATCTAACAGTTAACTCTAACATCTTAGTTAATATATATATATATATATATATATATATATATATATATATATATATATATTTATATTTTTTTTTTTACAAATAAACAGATATTCACTACAGCACTAGCATTTCTCACTGGGAAAACCACTCCAGCAGTCCAGCTACATAAAATGTAAACAATAGCAGACCTACAATACTATAATCCACAAAAATAAGCCAATAAAGTTGCAATAAAGTAAATAATTCACATTACTGAATTAATAAAATGATTCTAAATAAGCTACAAGAGGATCTCATCGAAACAAATGACTGGTGCCAGAAACATAGCCTCAAGCTAAATGCCAAAAATACATCATCATCTCCTTTGGGGAGAGTGATGTCCCCACAAATTATCACATTAATAACAATGTTGCAAGCACGCAATCAGTCATGAAGTGCTTGGGCACTCAGGTTGATAGAAACCTGACCACCATGTTGTCTGTTGTACAGAAAGCTTTTTACATGGCCCACCTCATTAGTAAGAGTATCATTCAGGGACAAAGTGGTCATAACATCCCTGTATTCTTCCTTTATAAGAGCCATTACTGAGTGCAAAGCCCCTTTTGGCATGTGCTTCAGAAAAACACCCTGCCAAAAGAAAGACTACAACCATTTCTGACAAAAAAGGTCAAAGGACTAAGTTCACTTAGTTATCCAAACAGACTAAAAAGCTTCTTGCGTTCTTCTGTCTCTGACTGGCCCCCTATAAATTTCATCACTGGCTTGCTTTCCAGGCTAAGAAAGATCCTGCCTGAAGAGACTTCCTCCACCTCAGAAATACTGGTTATACTTGAAACGCTCACTGCAAAGACCACAGCCTTCACTGCAACATAAACAAACCGCTCTGTATGGACAGGTTCTTGATACAAAAACTTCAGCTTCTGTAAAAAGCTCCTCTCATTATCAAAAATGTAGTTCAGCAACACGACAACTGAATGGATAGCCATAAATATACTCCTTGAGTACATAGCATAGCCTTCATCATACCGGATGAAAAATCCACATACTAAACTTTCCTAGCTGGATGGCTAAAATCTAATATTGGTTACTCAAGTCTACTTGCCCAAGAAGAGGGGCCTGTTTAACTAAGAATTCCATTTACAAAAATATATTCAGTATACATATTAAGTCTGTCTCTCTTTCACATGCTCACAAAAGGAGCCCCTACTTCTAAAATACGCAACCTTAGTAATCACATGGCACACATTTGCTGAAAGAAATTGTCTGAAAGTAAAAATATCTGGAAAAAAAATCATACTAGAGGTGGACTCAATCCATCCAATTTCCCACCACCAAAAGGACCATCAATAAATTAGCAAACAACTGCTCAGCAAAAAGTAAATCAATAAGAAATCCATAAAGTCTCTAAGATCATACTACATACTGGAGTAAACATATAACGTCCCTCCAATCTAAAGCCATTTGACAGTCAGACATTTTAATTTGTGCAGAAGTTATTCACAGACTGACAGTTTACTGAGCTGTCACATTAGCACTCTATGCTTATGTCTGAACCAATGAAGCATACTTGTCAATTCCAAAAGAATTAAAGTAGCTTAATAAGAAGGTTATTTGCAAGGTTACATGGCAGTTTATATTGGAAATAATCAAATATATCAAAAAGGCTCTGTTTCTCGTATTTATGCTGAAAAGTCTTCCAAGGTAAATACAACCTTTTGATTTAGCATGGAACCCTACCTCTCAACCTTAGAGCATGAAATCTGGAGAAAGAAAAAATAAAAGTGGGACACAGGCCCAAAAACAATTATGCATCACAGACACCATTGAAACAACTGTACCTGCAAACATTATATATCACTTATAATCTTTCTATCCCATCATTGTCAGTTAAGCATTATATGGCTCATTCAATCCTGCCTTCTTTTCCAACAAAGAAAACCATGCTTTGAAATGACAAATGCATTAAAAATAATAAATAAAACACATTGCATCCACATCCTGCAACTTCCTACCTGCAAACAACAACAGAGCTTTCACTGAATCTAGGGCTGCTTATTTCCCAGGAATGATAGCTCTCCCTAATTAAGTCTAATGGGATACAATCTACCAGTATCTGGACTACCTGAAATAAATTAAATTATGGCCTGCAAATTGCAAGTGCACTTTGTTTAATTAAACTATATTTCTAAGCCCACTTACTGTATTTTTTCACTAACATCCCAATATCCATTTCCAGGTCACTTTACAAGACATTGGCAATGGTAGACTTGGCGTCCTCCAGATCCCTACGGGACCACACTCACACTGCTAGCATTGTCCATTAAATATAAGTATCCATCCACTGCAAATGGCAAGAAGCTATGTCTTAAAAAAAATCTACTTTTGGCATGCCTAGTACCCAAGTATCAGGTTTTGAAACAAATAAACATATTCCACAGTCTGTAACACACATACACACTAAAACCCTCAACATTTAAAAAATGACATTGTGCCCCCCTGATTTCCCAGTATTGATGATCCACCAAAGCTGTACTTATTGTTGTCGAATCTGCCACTGCTTAGAACCCATCAATGACAAAACAGTACTGGTTACTTTTTTGTTTGTCAGAAAAAACAATTCAACTTTATATGCTACATTCCCACAAAGTCAATTCACTACTGACCCATTAACCCTAGGCTGCTGTCTCATTCTTACTCCCTGGAACTGCATTACCTTGGATGACCAATTTTATTTCCTAAGCAAAAGACACAAATTGGAAGATGAAGCAAAAATCCATACAGTTGAGAGGTATGATTTCATATTCAATACAACACTCTCTGTCAGGAAAGCCACAATTTAATGAAAGTGTACTTTTAATGTACGATATATTTGTGAGCTAACTTATTTGTGTTCAGTAGGTAGACTGATCGTCATCAGCCTCTTTGTGCATGTGTCTCTCTCTGTCATGCATACATACACACACTCTTCTTTCACATGCACACACATTCTGCTTTCATGCATGTACTCACTCATTCACTCCCTCTGTACTTACCTATTAACACAGGTAAGTGCTGTCCCTTTCAAAGGCAATGACGGCAAATCCATACATGAGTCCCTCTTCAGCGAGAACACACACGCACTGATTCTTTGGCATGAAATAATGGCGGGAACACACAGATCCTTCTTTGGCACAAAAAAATCAAAACTAGAATGGTGCTTTGGTGCATGCGCACACCAGCAGAGTTATAGGTCACGGGCATGAAAAACACAAAACAAAAAAAGTGTTTTGGGGCATGCATATATCGATGTTGCAGTTAGAGGTTGGGGGCCGCATGGAAGAGCTCTGAGGGCCGCAGGTTGGACACATCTATGCTAAATTGTAAAAGAAAAAATTTTAAAATACTTTTTTATTTCTTTCTTTTCATTGTGTTTAATAGTGGTGCATATGTCTGGCCACAAGAGGGAGCTTGAACACTTCTTAATGTAACACAGCAAATGCATATTTTAAATTAATACATTATGATTTTGGGCTTGGGAGTGCCTTGTGTGTGGAGTCTGCATGTCCTCCCAGTGGTTGGGTAGCGTTCAAAAGACATGCAAGCGTAAATGGACCTTGAAGGTTGGGCGTCGAGCTGGCACCTCGGCGTTACGTAAAAATCTACTGTCAATCATTAGCAGACCAGAGTTCCGCTGTGGCGACCCCTTACTGGGAAAAGCCGAAAGACATTACGGTTTTTAAACTATGTTATTTAACATGTTTTTAACTCAAGTTTCTTAACAATGTATAATAGGGACAAGTTTTTAATGTTTATTTAAGACCATAAAAAACTTTTTTTTGGTATTTAAATACATATGCAAGCTAAGGGAGCTTTAAATCTTTAACAAGGTAATTTTGAATGTTATTTAAATGGTTTTGGTTAAACCTGACAGGTTGGAATGTTTTTAGTGGGAAACTAATGTGTTTAAATAAAGACTGATTCAGTAATGTTATTATCTGAAGAAGTTACAGCTACTGTGACAAAAAATGTGTAGCAGATTTTCGGCGTTTATGCTTTTCACTGAGTTGTTCTGCAAGTTGGTATAAAAGCACAACAGAACGCTTCGTTTTCCCTAGATGTTTTTTTTCATTTTATTTATCTGTTACTATATTCACTTCTTCTAATACAATTGGTTTCGACTTTGACTTCGATTTTCTAGTTTTTGCTTTTTTGGCAGCCACCATAATTAAACTCAGCAAGGCCTTACTATGTCTAGGCAATTCTGATTCTGTATCACAGCTCAGAAAAATCATTTCACTAGTTGCACCAATTTGCTCACCCAGTATTTCTGTTAGAGTAGTCTGCAGGTGATTTTTAAAGTCTGCCAGCTCGTTACACTCCTAGAAAATGCGTTTCCAACTACCTCTTTCTTCCCCATCATACTTCCAACATTTGCAATGTACCTGAGGAAAACTTGTCTGGATTCTGCTTGGGGTATAACAATACCTATGCAAAAACTTCCAAGCAAAGATCCTAAATCTTCTAGACTTTGTTGCATATTTGGGAGCCATATATATATCCTCAAGTGTTTCTTTGTGAATTGTTTATCCAATCTCTCTTCCCAATCCTTTCTAACCTCCTCTGATTGATTTTTAGTTATCATGCAATATTTTATATGACCTACTAATTATCCCTTTTTAACAGCAGCTTCTGTTCTAGAATCTATTAAAAACTCTACCAGTTCTGGTCTTTTGCTTAGGATCCCCTATTTCCCTCTCTTTGCCTATACTCTGATATCGATCCTTGATAGGGAAAGCAAACTCTAGCTTACAGTCTAAATTATTTCTTAGCCTCTTCCCATTCTGCTATACTTCCCTGCCTAATTTTTTGCTCCCAATATATTGGTCCCTTTGCCATTTTTCTCCAGTAAATTTCAGCTCCCTCTTGCCAATTTATGTACCCCTAATTGCCATCATCCCTATTGGCAAAATCTCCTTCCACCATCCAAGTGTTGGCCTAGTTCTTAGAATACTTTCAGCTACTTTATGAATATAACATTCTGTATGATTCTGTACAATGTACATTCTGGAAGGTCTATATCAGTTCAACGAAACAGCTCATCATCGAATACAACAACCTCGAACTTCTAACCACGAAATCTATTAATATCGAAAGCTCAGAACAGCAAATTTTTTTCCCTGGGAAAACATTCACTGGTCCGAAAAACACACTAAAAAAACAGCAATCCACACACATACACTTGAAATATTACATCTAACCCTACACTAAACTGTACATACACTACTATCTCTCCACTTACCTTAACCCTAACCCTAAGGTCCGTCACTATCGCACACTCAGCTGACCAGCACCCTAACCCTAACTCACCTAACCTGCGCCCTAATCCTAAAGTCTGTCCCTATCGCACACCCACCTCACCCACGCTCTAACCCTAACTCACCTAACCCTAACCCACCTATCCCGCCCTAACCCTAAAGTCTGTCACTATCGCACACCCACCTCACCCGCGCCCTAACTCATCTAACCTGCGCCCTAACTCCAACGTCTGCACAATCGCACACTTACCTGAACCCAACCCATAACTTTCCATCACAGTGCTGAAAATAGTGAAGTCACAGCAACGGACAATCAAATTCCCTAGGAAAAAAATTGGTTATCTGCAGCTTTGCTATTTTTAGCGTTCACTGTTTTCAGTTTGATATTAGACCATTCGAAGTATTAACACTTTGATGATCTAATATAGACCCCATTCTGTATAATTGTTATTTTCCTTAAGGATCTCCACCCAAAAATCCCCCTCTCTCTCATTTCTAATCATCCCCCCATTTCATCATCCCTTTCCACTTTGAATTATAGTTTTCTGCTTCAGCTGTGTAAAAGAACCTTAATTATATAGCTCTGAAATACCCCTTCAACTCAAGTAATTCCAAACCATGTTGCTCAATTAGAAGGAACAACTTCACCCACTTGACTCTTACCCTCTTCCCTTCACAGATAAAATCCTTCAACTCTTTAATTGCTATCCACAACTTCTCCTCTGGTTTATAAAAAATATGCCTAACCTGTGTCTAAAACTAAAGGTTCTAAAAACATTTTACACTGTTATATTTTGCTATCCATATCCCTAAAACAGAGCTTCCAGTTTCTCAGTTTTTGTATTATCTTTTGTTTAGTGCATTCCCACATATCCATACCTGCCAAAACATAATCCTTTTTAAGCCATACTCTAAGTATTCCCATAAATATGGGTACTGCTGAACCAATTCATGTGTGGGTACATAGTTTACAGCTATAGCCTTTGTATTATCTTCATTAATTTTGTATCCTGAAAAGACTTGAAACTGTTTCAGAATGTTCTACAACATTGAAATGTCCTTTTTGGTTTTATCAGGTATAAAATAATATAATTTGCAAATATTGTCAATATTTTTCTACTATAACAAGGGTCTACATTACCATGTCGACAGGGCTGTTCATCAAATGCCATTATGTCAACACATAGACACCAAAATACCTAAATGTCGAATGGCCATAAAAGTGATTTTTTTTTACAGGGGAAAAAAATTGCTGGGCCTTTGTCTGGAATTTGCCATTTCTTTCACTGTACTATGATCTCAGAGTTGGTATATTTATGAGTGTGTGTGTGGGGGGAGGGGTGGCGAAGCCCCCCACTTCATTGTGTCTGTTGGTTTGTTTTTGTTGGCCCAGCAATTTTTTTCCCTGGGAAAAAAATTGCTTTTGTGGCTGTTCAACATTTAGGTATTTTGGTGTACATGTGTCGATGTAAGGGTGTTCGACATGGTAATATAGACCCTATAACAAATATATTCCTGAATTTCTGAGTCCCTTATTTTCTTTACCAATGGTTCTAACAGTAATAGCAAAGGGGAAAGAGGACACACCTGCCTGGTTGTTCAAACAGAACTTATCAGAGAGCAACCCCCCACTTTAATTTTCACCTCCAATCCCTCATATATCATCCTAATCAACCTAATATCATCCTAATCAACCTAATAATTCTATCTGGGAATGCAAATGCTTTCATTGCCTTACTGAAAATCTCAGCTTACTCTGTCAAATGTTTTCCTTGCATCAAGACCCAGCAACAGCAGTGGTATTTTCTTATATGCTGCTTCCCTCTGGTGGATTATCATTGTTCTATTAATCTTATCAAATGTTAGCATCCCCTTCACAAAACCACTTTGATCCATAACTATCAATTTTGCCATCACCTTTGCCATTCCTTTAGCCATTAAAGATATAAACTCTTTATAATCATAGTTTAGAATCACAATGGGTCTATAGGAAGCTGGATCTGATGGGTCTTTACCATCTTTAGGTATTACAGCCACCACATTCTTCCAGGATAATGGTGGTTCTCCTCCTTTTGAAATACTGTTAAAACCTTCTAGATCTTTATCACTTCCTTCCTTCTGACCTTCCAAACTTTCACTGGACTACTATTCCTGTGAACTTTACTGCAGATTGGTTATATATCACCATTTTTATCTTATTGTATCGTATCTCCTGCCTCATCTACCTCTAACCTTTTCTCCATAAACATTGCTAGTAGTATTTTGTCTTGATATCAACATGTCTCTGCTTTATACAGACTTTCTTAAAAGTTACAAAATATTTCTATTACTTCTACAGGATCTTTGGTTATTTTCCTTGTTATAAGCTCCCTAAGCTTGGCAACACCCCTTTTTACTTTGTTGTCTGAGCTGTTGTGCTAAAAGCATTTGTGCTCTGGATTTATTATCACAAACAGTTGCTTAACAGCAATCTTTCTAAAATCATGCACATTATTGAGGTAATCCCTTATTTTCTTTTTAGCACTCTACAATTGTCCCCCTTATTCTGCAACACTTCAACCTTTGTCAGTCCCTCTAAATAATTATTGTTGCTTGTTAATCAAATCCGTTTCTTTTATTTCCACCCTATTTTTAAACTCCACTTTAATTTTATCCCACTCCTTAGCTATATTTTGAGAAGAAATTTCAGTCTAATAGCTCCCCCCCAATAATTTCCACTACCCATTTCTCAAACTCCTCTCATTTTAACAGATAGGTGGGGAAGTGCCAGTGTCTCGTTTTTATTTTAATAATTGGCACATGATCTTAAGTTGTTATTGGATGCATACTAAAACTTTCAATTACATGCACATGTTCCTGTGAAATATACTTTATGTGTAGCCTAGCCCAGTTTTTGTACCCTGGGGAATAATATGTAAATTCTCTAACTCCTACCACTGAATTCCCATATTCCATACCAAATATTTTCTCCAGCTTGTCTTGTTGATGGCTAGTGGTAAGTGTTGGTCATACATGAGGTGATGATCAAGTAATACTCCAAGGAATTTGGCTTGTTTTATGTATTCTATTTTAGTTTTATTAGCATATAGGATATGGAATGATTGTTTTTGATTGGAGTACTTTTTAGGTGTGAAATGCATATTTTATTTAAGCATTTAGGAGCAAGTCTGAGTTATCTAGCTAGGATTCAATGGATAGAAAGGCCTGTTGGGTGTTGTCCTCTAGGCAGGTTATTGTTTGGGCTGAGCAGATGAGGTAAGGATAAGAACACTGTGCAGCCTTTGAAGCTGTTAACACAGAGAAAAAGCTGGATTAAAATTGCTGAGAGTATACGTTGGATATTATTTATGCATTTATTTATATTTTAATCTAAAATGAGGTGAAATGCGCTGTGGTCTTTGCAGGTCAACTGTGAACAATATATAGAGGAAGTCAAGTAGTGAAACTTACACTACTACTCTATATTGGAGGACTATGGATACACTGGAAAAAAACAGGTAGCGCTACCTATACTGGAAAATAGATTTTATGAAGGCAAAACTAACTCATAACAAGAAGGGGGTTGTGAAGCAGCAGAGATGAATTACTGTATAAGAAACATTTTTTGAGTGAATTACATAGAGACAATTTTTTTAAATTCTGCTAAATTGCATAGGGATACGTTTTATAAATCAGAGCATTAACTGTAAGATTAAATTAATATAGATTGTTAAAATGTGTTCTAGAATTACAGATGTGGGAAGGAGATAACTTTTGTATTGATCTGAGAGTAATAGGATTTAAGATCATTGAGAACACCTATACAGGGCAGAGGCTGAAAGAGGTGAATGAGGGATTGAACAGATTTTACACAGATTAGATTTGCTGAAGACAGCCAAGGAAACAGCAGATGAAGAGGTGCTGGAAGTGATGAAGGGACAATATTTGGTAAAAATTCAAAGATAAAGAAGGATTACCAAATGAATTATGGCAGAATAATAAAAGCAAAATGATTTTGTATTTGGGTTGGGTTATTTAATGCCGTTTTGGAATCCACAGAGACCTCATCATTATAGAAGCAAGCAGCAATGTCTGGAATATCTAAGGAAGGCAAAGATCCTGGGATGTCTTCTTCCTATCTATGTATACCTATATATGTATCCATATGTAGTCATAATTACAAACTACTTAAGTTTATTAAGGCAGGCCAGTTGTCTAAACAACTGCCTACACTGATCATCATCAGTATTTTAAAGACTGGACTGGTTATGACAAGACTGGTTATATTTAAACTAGATGTGGAAGAAGCATTTGCTAGCACGGAGAGGTACTACATAGCAATGGCTATGTTAGCTTTGGACTTCATACATTTTTTTTAACTTTACTAATGTGTATGGATTCATCAGCTTAGGTAAAGACAGATGTTACTTCATTATCTTTTCAGATATTTAGAGGGACTTTTCATGGTTACCACCCTGCCATCAGTTTTGTTTTGTTTTATACCTTGGACCCTTGATTATGAAAATTTGCAAATGCGATACTCATGGGTATTGAATGGAAAATACAGGAAATGAACATTTGTGGATGATGTGTTTTTTCACTTGATGAAACCTGAAAATTATTATGCAACCTCTTGGGCACCTTGATAGGTTTGATCCACTTTACAGATATAAAAAAAGAAGTTATGTTCTTACCATAACACTCCATTTGTGTTGTCACTGCATGCTTCCTCATTCTGTGGGTCGTGGATTCAACCCTCAGATCTGATTCGGATGTTTTCCAAGCAGAACAATCAAAGCTCGGGGTCCTCCCATCCTAACCATAATGCCTCATTCCCCCAGCCTACCTTAGATTGAGTTTGCAGCAACCTTGTACATACGTATGCATTTTAATTGAAACAAAGGTGCATCTTATGAAGATACGTGTACCAAAGATACAGCATAAAGATTAGGAGCTTAAGCAGGAACTGTGGTTCCTATGAAGTTATCCAACAGGTCTCTCATAGTCATGGATGGGGGATGGAGGGAGGGAAGGTTAAGGAAGAATGCAGTGACAACACAGATGGAACATTATGGTAAGAACATAACTTCTTTATCTGATGTTGTCACTCTCATTCTTCCCCAACCTCGGCGACAGAGTCACTAGCTACAAAAACCCTAGGGTACACCTCATGGAAGGGTATTAAAGAGTACTGCAGTGCGAAAGGAAGTTCTATTCCTGGCAATAATGTCCATCTTACAGTGTGTGTGGCAAAGGTATGGGAATCTGACCAAGTTGCAGCAGCACAAATGTCATCAATAGACACTCTAGACCAAAAGGCCTGAGAAGTTACCACAGACCTTGTAGAATGAGGTTTGATTTTGCCTGGTAATGGCCTGTTCTTGGAAGAGTAAACAGAAAGTGGAGCGGAGTGTATACTCTTTCTTTTGAAAACTGGGAAAGAAAACAAGAATATTGATTGATTTATATTGTTCTCTGTAACCACTTTGCGTACCAACCCTTCTTTTTTACCTACAGTAACTCTATGATTTAGAGCAGTAGTGTCCAACCCGTGGCCCTCAGACCTCTTCCATGCGGCCCGCGACCCTTAAATTAAAATTTTACTTTTTTTCCGTTTTTTTTTTTTAATGCTTGCGTCCTTTCGCTGGTGTGCACATGCGCCAAAGCACCCTTCCATTAGTTTTCACGCCGATAGATGCATTTGCGGCAAAGAAGAGCTGACTTGCGTCCTTTAGCTGGTGTGCACATGCGCCAAAGCACCCTTCCGTTAGTTTTCGCGCCGATAGATGCATTCACAGCAAAGAAGAGCTGAAGGAAGACGAGTGGACCATCGTGCCGAAGAAAAGTTGAGAGAGAGAGGGATTTGTCATTTTTACACAGACTACTACACCATCTCCTGACTGCAGTAACAGGTAAGCTAAAGTACAGTTTTGTACCTACCATAAATGTAGATGTTCGAAGATCCACATTGCTGCAGTCCTTACATATGGGTAGTCCGCTGTCCTCGGTCGGCCCGAATACCAAAGTATTAGGCTGACGTCGGTCATGGGCGCTCAGATCTGACATCATAGCGTCAGGGTATAAAAGCGCATGACCGACGTCATATCCTCAGTCTTTTCTTGCCCCAGATGTCAGAAGGCCCTAAAAAGAAAGGCCACAGCCCAAAAACAGGATACCTCCCAAAAACATGCCCAACAACAACCATCACCCAAACCATATAACCATGCCAAACTACAGAGGGGAAGGAGGGAGGGATTGGACTGCAGCAATGTGGATCTTCGAACATCTACATTTATGGTAGGTACAAAACTGTACTATGTTCTTCATCTCACATTGCTGCAGTCCTTACATATGGGTAGAATCCCAAAGCAGAGGTAAAGGGAGGATGGCAAAATCATAAAGCATTAGGGGCTGCTAAAATGCCCTGTAATATTGCAGTGGCAAATCCAGCCCTAGACTTAGAATAAAGAGGAAGGTGGTAATGCTTGGAAAAAGTATGTACTGAACTCCAAGTGGCTGCTTCCAAAATATCTTTTGTAGCTACGCCCTTAGAAAGGCAGTAGAAGTGGCAGTAGCTCTAGTGGAATGAGGTCTGATTCCAGCCGGAATCTCCTTACCATGATGGGAATAACAGAAAGAAATACAAAACCCAATCCATTTAGAAATAGTTTGTTTTGAAACAGGTTTTCCCTGAGAACCCAAAGCAAAAGAAACAAACAACTGCTGAGACTGCCTGAACCCCTTGGTTCTGCTCAAATAATAACGTAACTGCCTGTGAATATCCAAAGTATGCAAAATCTTCTCCCCTTTATTTTGAGGGTTTGCATAAAAAGTAGGCAAATGAATAGTTTGGTTCAAGGCCACACTAGAAACCACTTTAGGCATAAAGGAAGGATTAGTACGCAAAGATACCCTATCCTTATGAAAAATCAGGAAAGGTTCCACTGCCATAAGGGCCTGTAATTCAGAAACCCTTCTCGCAGAGGTAATGGCCAACAAAAAAGCAGTCTTCCATGATAAATACTTTAACTCAGCAGTAGCTGCAGGCTCAAAAGGTTGTAGAGTAAGCTTTTCCAAATTGAGATCCCAAGCAGGAGTAGGAGCTCTACGTGGGGGTCTTATGTTCTTTGCCCCTCTAAGAAATTGCTTAAACAAAGGATGGGAAAATAAAGGAGGGTCACAGTCATAGTGAGCAGAAATGGCTGCAGCATGAACCTTTATCGAGGAGAAAGACAAACCCTTGTCCAATAACTCAGTAAGATATTGAAGAGAAACACTTAAATCAGGCTTGGAAACATCAAAGTCCTTCGCTTTGCTCCAATGAAAAAATCTCCTCCATTTATCAGCGTAAACTTTCCTTGTACTAGGCCTTCTGGCCTCCAAAATAACATTCAAAACTTGTTGTGGAAGCTGAGACCCTCCAGGGTCTAAAACAGAATATGCCAGGCTGTGAGATGCAGAGACTGAATCTTGACATTGAGGAAGTGATTGCCCTCCTGAGACAAAAGATGCGGAATCAAAGGCAGAGGCCATGGAGGCTCCCGTACCAAACTCCTCTGTAGTGGGTACCAGTGCTGTCGAGGCCAATCCGGCGCTATCAAAATCATGGATGGCTTGTCTATTCTGGCCTTCAGGAGTACATTGGGAATGAGAGGCAGAGGTGGAAAGGCATAGACATGAAGATTGCTCCAACTGAATGATAGAGCATTCACCTTCCAAGCTGTGGGATGAAACTTTTTTGTGCAAAACTTTGGCAACTGGTAATTTAGTGGAGAAGCGAACAGATCTATGTCTGGAGTCCCCCATAACACTGTCAACTTTTGAAACACATGAGGATCCAGTTTCCACTCGTGAGGATCCACAATTTGTCTGCTCAACACATCCGCTAAGGAGTTCTGTGCTCCTGGTAGAAACCTTGCCTGAAGATTGAGGTGTAAACTGAGAGCAGTCTCCCACGAAATCATCGCTTGCCTGCAAAGAGTGTATGAATGGGTTCCCCCTTGCTTGTTGATGTACCACATGACAGTAGTGTTGTCTGTTTGAATCAACACCTGTCCTGGGTGAAGTAAATCCTTGAAAGCCATCAATGCAAATTGGACTGCTAACATCTCCTTCAAGTTGATATGCAAATGTTGTAGTCTGACAGGCCACGTGTCTTGCACCCATTTTCCATTGAGGTGTGCTCCCCAAGCCTTGTCCAAGGCATCTGTCGTTAGAATCTGACTCGCCTCTGGTCGGGTCACAGAGAGTCCCTTGTTTAGGTGACATTCCTGAGCCCACCACAAAAATTCTTTCTGAATGCAAGGTATTATCTGAATGACAGTGTCTAGATCTTGGCAGTGTTGTGTCCATACATTTTGAGATACCATTGAAGCTTCCTCATATGCAGTTTGGCATTGGGAAGCACCAGAATACAAGATGCCATGAACCCCAAGGCTTGAAGGACTGTCCTTGCAGTCAGCCTGGACTGTAGAGACATTTGATGGAAATAAAGAGAAAGGCTTCTTTGTTTGTCCGGGGTCAAAAAGGCCATCTGGGAAGCTGTATTCAGTCTCACACCCAGAAAGCACATGTCCTGAGAGGGTACTAGACTGGACTTTGTTTCATTCACAGAATACCCTAGGCATCTTAACACTACCATCACATACTGTAGATGATGCAGAAGTTCGTCTTTGTGTTGTGCAATAATCAGGCAATCGTCCAAATAAGGATAAATCTGTATTCGTTTTAACCTGAAAAAGGCTATCACTGGAGCCAGAACCTTTGTGAACACTCTGGGCGCAGTAGATAAGCCAAAGGGCAATGCAGAGAACTGATAATGTAAATTTCCAGCCCGAAAACGCAGGTACCTCCTGCAACTGGGCCTGATAGGAACATGAAGATAAGCCTCTTTGAGATCCAGAGTTACCATCCAGTGATCTTTTCCCAACAGAGGTAAGAGCTGTTGTAACGTCAGCATTTTGAACTTTGGAATGTCCAGATAAGTGTTGAGGATAGATAAATCCAAAATTGGTCTCCACGTGTTCCCTTTCTTTGGTACTAGAAACAGGCGAGAATAAAATCCTAGTCCCACTTCTGACAGAGGAACTGGCTGTATAGCTCCTATTTGAAGAAGTAAAGAAATCTGCTTGTGAGCCTCTATCCTTTGCCAAGGAGGAACGTCTGGCATGCCTTTGAAAGGAGGCAATGTATGGAAATAGAACTTGTAGCCTCGGTTTATAATGTCCAATACCCATTTGTCCTGGGTGACTAAAAGCCAGTTTTGCTTGAAGAGTGCTAATTTTCCTCCCAAAGGAGCTGCCAGGGAAGAAGAATCTGGCAGCTGAAAATGCAGGTCATTGGGCCTGTTTACGAAAGGACTGGCCCCTGCCCTCACCTGCAGATTGTGCAGGTGAACTCCAAGTTCTAGGCCTGAATGTACTGTGAGCTCTGCCCCTGCCACGTCTAGATCTACCCCTAGACTGAGAATCAGAAGAAGGGTAGGTCCACCCCTTAGTAGGCCAATTTCTACTAAACTTTGGAGGTTGCACCTGCAAAAAATCTTTAACAGTCTGCATAGGCTTAGCCTTGTCTTCCATTTTCTTTAAAACCGACTCCACAGGGGGACCAAACAAAACTTCCGACTGTAAAGGGGCATCCAGAATTCTAGTTTTAACATGCTCAGACAAATTCTGATCCTTAAGCCAGGCATGCCTACGAAGAACTGATCCAGTGGCAGCCACCCTAGAAGAGACCTGTACAGCATCAAAACCACACTGCAAAGAATGCTTACCCACCTGTTCAGAGACATGTACCAAATCCTGCAATTCTTTACACTCTATGCCCTCTGCCAAAGCATCCACTTTAGATTTTAGCTGAGAAAGGAGGAAATTCTGATACTTCAACATATGAAACTGGCAATTTAAAGCCCTCATTGCTAAAGTAGAAGAGGTATACACCTTCTTACCCCATCTATCCAAAGCTCTAGCTTCCTTATCTAGAGGAACCGGATTCTTTACAACAGAAGCTCTAACACCCTTAGGCCCCTGACTAATAGTTTCTGGGTCCGCCCTAGGACTCTTATACAGATATTTATGAGCCTCAGGCACCCTGTAATACCTGTCCGGTTTAACTGGCGCAGGAGGCAAAGAATCTGGATTAAGGCAAGCCTACGAGAAAACATCTTGAACAACATCCAAAACAGGAGGTATAGCCAAGGGTCTATGCTGTGGTAAAAACAAGAATTCCCTAAGCCTCTTTCGTGAATCAGAGAAATCCTGTCCTTCCCACTTAAAATGCTCCCTCATGGAATGCAGAGTTTCTGAAAACGAAAAATCCTCTGGAGGAGAAGCAGAAGGAGTGGAATCCTCTGCATCAGAATCCGAATAAGGGGGAAAATCTTGAATATCTTCAGCAGAAGAGTCTGAGTCGTCTGAGGCCTGATCCAAACTTTCCAACTCTGGCTCCACCCTGGGCCTCTTATCAGGAGGGGGCATAGAACCTCTAATTAAAGTAATCAAATCTTCTGCCATTTTAAGCATGTGCTTTTTAGGCACAGACCCTGAAGTACCTGGAGGGACACCAGAGGAAGGCAAAACAGACCTGCCCTTAGAAGAAGCCTTAGAAACAGTAGCAGAAGGCCTAACCACCTTAGGCATAGAAGGGAGAACAGTAACCTGAGAGGCCCCTTCAGCTTGACCTGACTCCTGTGAGGCCACATCCTGCAAAATCAAAGTTTCCCCCTGAGACTCAACAGAAACTTCAGCCGGATCCACCTGCTCCACCGTAGCTTCTGCAGGACCGGCGTCCGAAACGGACGAATCAACCTGTCTAGGTTTCAAGGATTTGTCTTTGCGCTTCTTCGTGGAAGCAGGCGTCGGAGGATCCGACGGCATATTATAATTACACCGCTTACCAAAGACTAACCTAGCACAATCTAACCTTCTTTTTATAGTGCGCTTATTAAACCTAGCACAAAACCGACACCCGACTACGTCGTGGTCCGGTCCCAAACAAGGAATGCAAAGAGAGTGATAATCCCTATGCGGTATCTGTTTCCCACAAGAAATACAATTATTCACTTTTTCTGACATCCGGAATTAACTGAGGCAAGAAATACAAAAATATTTCCCAACGGGGTACTTAGCCCAACTTGGTTTCGGTCTGAAACTCAGAATACGAAAATTTCAGAACGCCGAACGGCACTTGCAACGCTGCTTCTGCATCGGACCATGCGGCAAAAAAGACTGAGGATATGACGTCGGTCATGCGCTTTTATACCCTGACGCTATGATGTCAGATCTGAGCGCCCATGACCGACGTCAGCCTAATACTTTGGTATTCGGGCCGACCGAGGACAGCGGACTACCCATATGTAAGGACTGCAGCAATGTGAGATGAAGAACAGGTATTGTTACACATTTTAAGTGTTCTGTTTTTTTTTCATGAGCTGCAAAAGCAGTATTACTTACTGAAGTGGCAACTATTGTGAGCTTTCTTTAATGGAATTATTTTCTAGTTGAAACATTCCGTTGAAATTCTGAAACGACCTCTCCCACACATTATCTTACGTTAGGTAAACAGCATTAGATAATGGTGGGAATTATTGAAGCACATCAGGCTTTTATCTGAGATCTCTTATATTTTTTTCTGGGCTTCAAATATGAGAGGACAAAATTATGTAAGCACATTCTCATTCAATTTTGTAATCTAATCAGTACTGCACTGGGTGTTTTACTGTTTTCACAGAACTACTTTGAGTTACTGTTGTGCACTGGTGAAATAGGTTACATATGTGGGCTTCACTAGTCTTATGCTTGTTGCTGTTTCTTTTCAGAAATTGTATGATGAGTGAGGGGTAATTTCTGTGAAATAGTTACACATTTATATATTGGTTACAGGTGTCTAAGCCAAGATTACATGTTAGCTGTGCTGTGCATACCATAACACACACAAACACACACACCTTTCAACTGGTTCATAGGAGGTTATTAGCAGTGGCGGCTGGTGACTTCAAATCACAGGGGGCTGCAGGAGACGCTGAATGGGCGGGGTCAAAGGGAAGGGGTGTGGTCAACCATAAAGGGGAGGAGCTATGCACAAAACCACAAAAAAACTAACTTTAATTAAATACGCTGCCCTGGGTGGCAAACCATCATTATGAAAGTCCAATCAAGACAAAAATAAGTGTAGAAGAATAAAAATATTTCAATGCATTGGCTGCATGACAGCTTACTTAATATCTAGATGAAAACAAAAGGTTGTGAGGCATGAAAAAATAAATTACTTTTTAAATACATTACTGGAATGCCAGTCAAAATCAAGTATAAGAAAAACCAGAAGCACTCAACTCAAACTACTTCTCCTTGCACTGCAGTTCTAATTATAATATATTCAGCTTTATTAAAGTACCAAGCAACATGCTGAAAGTAGAAATCTATGTGATGCCCCCACTTGTAAAAATGTTTCTTATCCAAAAAGACCTGCTGCCTGACAACGTTTCATGGGAAAACATGATAAAAGTAAAAATGAAAAGCAAACAAGAAACAAGCTCAAGATACATTGCTTAAAGGATTACTGTACAGGTTATGGACCACACATGATTGGCATTCTGTTTAGTTTACGGGTAAAGCCTGTAGAGATGACTGGAAGTCTCCAACAAGTGTAATGAGCTTTTTAAAATAATGGAATCCTGTCCTTTAATACCCAAGGCTTATACATTATCTAGTCAAGTATTCTCTGCATGGCAACAACAGAAAGGCTTTCAATGTTGGCAATTCTTTAACAGTATGCTTATTAAAGCTTACTTGCATCTTACGATGTCAGACAAGCTTACCTTATGGTCATTAAAGCATTGCTACTTAAACACAGAGCAACAGGCACTTTGAGTAATAAGCATAAATCAACAGTACAAAAATATGACAGAAACCAGACCATTCTGCAAAATCAAGGACAGATGAAAAGCCACTGTAGTACTTATGCAGTGTGTCCTCCCCATCCAAGGTAGATACAACTACTCCTTGCCTTGCTTGGACACATCCAGAGTCACTACATGGGGAGTGGGGTGCAACAAGCATGTCACAATTTGAAATCTCTCTGGCTGACTGTGATGGCCCTGACACATTTGTCATACCTCTCAACTTCAAGAGCAAGAAATCTGGACAAAGCCATACACAGAAGTGGGACAAAGGCACAACAAGAAGGACAATTTTTAAATATTGCTCTAATAAACTTAGAAAGATAATAGAATAGGTCTTGCATTAGTATGAATTTTCTGAAGGGTATAAAATCTGAAACTCAAATGTCTGTCATTTTCTAACTTCAGTCTTTAGTGATTTGTCACTAATTTGCCAAAAACACAATTTTATGAAAAATGGACCAAAATGTGATGCAAAAATATAAAATAGACACACAATACAGCTTCTACCTGTCAAAGAAGGGACACTTTAATATTAGTACTGCTACCTTGAGCAGCTGACAAAATAAAAGAATCTACATGCATTTCAAGTAATCTATAACTTTGATTATTACAGTTATTTCTTAATTGTAAACCCTCCATGTTTTCTTCCAAAATTGCTATTTTATGGAGGGATTATTAGGGGAAGAGCAACATTTTGAGCCAAAATTGGGGACAGTTGAGAGGTTGGCTATGCCTAATTCTATAAAGCAATTTATTTGCATGTACCTCTCAACCTGTTAATGCAGTAAATCTGAACAAGGCCAAATATATTGGGGGCACATATAAACAGTACTAAAATTGCTCTTGTATAAATTGAGACAGTTGATAGAACGGCTCTTACTTTAACATGCATTTTATGAAGGTTATGAAGTCTGAAACTTATTATTTAGTGACTTCTGGCAAATCATTTAGGAATTAAAACTACAAATTTTATGAACAACAAACCAAAAATAAGAAGCAAAAATCTATTCATTCTTTGAAAATCTGGACAGTTGGGAGGTATAGTTCAGCTGGGCCTGTCTGAGTTTGCTGCCCTTCCCCCCCCCTGACAAAATAATGGTTGAAATGGAGCCTCTGCAGCCATTCCAATTAACCATTACTTGGCTATTTCACTCCATTTACCATAAACACTAATGTGCATACTGCTTTACTTCAATGATTGGACTTCATTTGAAAGTTTTATTTTGTATTTTACAGCACAAACATTAAGTAATCTGTTAAACAAAGCAATGCAGTCTCACAATGAAAACTTAGCATTAAAACTTCTCTGCCCTTGAAACTCACATTCATTGAAACAGCATTGAAACCCACATTCAAAGAAAATACATTTTGCCAGTGGCAGATAAAGATTAATTTTGGGCTGTTTTCGAATAATAGGCCCCTTGCATATGAAAAGTACAGTTTTGTACCTACCATAAATGTAGATGTTCAAGGATTCCATTGCTGCAGTCCTTACTATTGGGTATAGTCCGCGTCCAGTCGGCCCGAATACCAGAGTATAAGGCTGACGTCGGTCATGGCGCCTTAGACTGGCGTCAGTACGTCAGGGTACTAATGCGCATGACCGACGTCATATCCTCAGTCTTTTCTTGCCCCAGATGTCAGAAGACCCTAAAAAGACAAGGCCCAAAAAACCTGCACCAAAAACATGTACAATATATACAAGAATATATACAAAAATATAAGCATGTAAACTCACCTACACAACCACCCCTAAACACAGAGGGGAAGGAGGGAGGGTAAATTGGACTGCAGCAATGGAATCCTCGAACATCTACATTTATGGTAGGTACAAAACTGTACTATGTTCTTCGTTTTCCATTGCTGCAGTCCTTACTATTGGGTAGAATCCCAAAGCAGAGGTAAGGGAGGCTGGCAAATCATAAAGCAGTTTGGAGCTGACAACATGCCTTGCAAAACAGCTGTGGCAAAACCAGCCCTAGACTTAGAGTAAATAGGAAGGTGATAATGCTTAGAGAAAGTATGCACTGAACTCCAAGTAGCTGCTTCCAAAATATCCTTAGTTGCCACCCCCCTTAGAAATGCTGTTGAAGTGGCAGTAGCCCTAGCGGAATGAGGCCTAATCCCAGCTGGAATTTCCTTGCCATGATGGGAATAACAAAATGCAATGCAAAAGCCAATCCACCTAGAAATAGTTTGTTTTGACACAGCCTTGCCCTGTGAACTCAAAGCAAAAGAAACAAACAACTGCTGAGACTGCCTAAAATCCTTAGTCCTGCTTAAATAATAACGCAACTGCCTGTGTACATCTAAAGTGTGCAAAATCTTTTCCCCTTTATTTTGGGGGTCTGCATAAAAAGTAGGCAAATGAATAGTTTGGTTTAAAGCCACACTAGAAACCACCTTAGGCATAAAGGAAGGATTAGTACGTAATGATACCCTATCCTTATGGAAAATCAAAAAGGGCTCTACTGCCATAAGGGCCTGCAATTCAGACACCCTTCTTGCAGAAGTAATAGCCAACAGAAAAGCAGTCTTCCATGACAAGTATTTCAATTCAGCAGTAGCCGCAGGCTCAAAAGGTTGTAGAGTAAGTTTTTCCAACACAAAATTGAGATCCCAAGCAGGAGTAGGAGCTCTACGTGGGGGTCTTATATTCTTTGCCCCTCTAAGAAACTGCTTGAACAAAGGATGCGAAAACAATGGTGGGTCACAATCATAGTGAGCTGAAATTGCTGCAGCATGAATCTTAATGGAAGAGAAGGACAAACCTTTGTCCAATAACTCAGTAAGATATTGAAGAGCCACACTCAAATTAGGCTCAGAGATCTCCAAATTCTTTGCTGTACTCCAAAATAAAATCTCTTCCATTTTCTGCGTACACCTTCCTTGTACTAGGTCTTCTAGCTTCCATAATCACATTTAAAACTTGTTGAGGAAGTTGAGACCTGCTGTGTTTCAACAGAGAATATGCCAGGCTGTTAGATGAAGAGAGTGAAGCTTGACATTGAGCAGATGACCGTCCTTCTGAGATAACAGATGAGGAATCAGAGGTAAAGGCCATGGAGGCTTCTTTACCAGACTCCGTAGTAGTGGGTACCAGTGTTGCCGAGGCCAATCTGGAGCTATCAAAATCATCCTTGGCCTGTCTTGTCTGACCTTTAATAGTACCTTTGGAAGAAGAGGCAGAGGTGGAAAGGCATACACATGAAGGTTTTTCCAACTGAAAGACAGAGCATCCACTTTCCAAGCTGTGTGATGAAACCCCTTTGTGCAATACTTTGGCAGGTGGTGGTTTAGTGGAGAAGCGAACAGATCTATGTCTGGAGTTCCCCATGACACTGTCAATTTCTGAAATACATGAAGATCCAGTTTCCACTCGTGGGGATCCATGATTTGTCTGCTTAACACATCTGCTAAGGAGTTCTGTGCTCCTGGCAGAAACCTTGTCTGAAGAGTTAGTTGCAAGCTTAGCGCAGTCTCCCATAAAATCATTGCTTGCCTGCATAGAGGATAAGAATGTGTTCCCCCTTGCTTGTTGATGTACCACATGACAGTTGTGTTGTCCGTTAGAATCAACACCTGCCCTGGAAGAAGTAACTCCTTGAAAGCCATTAATGCAAACTGGACTGCTAACATCTCCTTCATGTTGATATGTAGATGCTGTAGTCTGGCAGGCCACTTGTCTTGTATCCACTTTCCATTTAGATGAGCTCCCAAGCAATGTCCGAGGCATCTGTCGTTAAAATCTGACTCGCCTCTGGCCGGGTCACAGAGAGTCCCTTGTTTAGGTGACATTCCTGAGCCCACCACAAGAATTCTTTTTGAAGGCAAGGTATTATTTGAATGACAGTGTCCAAATCCTGGCAGTGCTGTGTCCATACATTTTTGAGATACCATTGCAGCTTCCTCATATGCAGTTTGGCATTGGGAAGCACCAGAATACAAGATGCCATGAACCCTAATGCTTGAAGGACTGTCCTTGCAGTCAGCACGGACTGATGAGATAGTTGATGGAAGTAAAGTGACAGACTCATTTGTTTGTCCGGGGTTAAAAGGCCATCTGGGCTGCTGTATTCAGTCTCACACCCAGAAAGCACATGTCTTGAGAGGGTACTAGACTGGACTTTATTTCGTTCACAGAATACCCTAGGCATCTTAGCACTGCTATAACATATTCCAGATGCTGTAGAAGGTCTTCCTTTTCTTGAGCCAGAATCAGGCAGTCGTCCAAGTAAGGATAGATTTGAATTCCTTGAAGCCTGAAGTAAGCTATCACTGGAGCCAGAACCTTTGTGAATACTCTGGGCAGTAGATAAGCCAAAGGGCAATGCAGAGAACTGATAATGAGAATTTCCAGTTCGAAACCGCAGATACTTCCTGCAACTTAGCCTTATAGGCACATGAAGGTAAGCTTCCTTGAGATCTAAAGTTACCATCCAGTGATCTTTGCCCAGCAGAGGTAAAAGTTGTTGTAACGTCAACATCTTGAACTTGGGAATGTCCAGATAAGTGTTGAGGAGAGATAAATCCAAAATTGGTCTCCACGTGTTCCCCTTCTTTGGTACTAGGAACAGGCGAGAATAAAATCCTAGGCCCCTTTCTGATACAGGGACTGGTTGAATGGCCCCCATCTGGAGTAACTGAGAAACTTGCTTGTGAGCCTCTTTTCTTTGTGGAGGAGGAACGTCTGGCATGCCTTTGAAAGGGGGCATTGTGTGGAAATAAAATCTGTAACCGTGGTGAATGATATCCAACACCCATCTGTCTTGAGTAATTAAATCCCAATTTTCTTTGAAAAGAGACAGTCTTCCTCCCAAAGGAGCTGCCAGACGAGAATCCACTGGCAGCTGAAAAGGCAGGTCATTGGGTCTGTTTATGAAAGGACTGACCCCTGCCCTCACCAGAAGTCTGAGCAGGTGAACTCCCTGATCTAGGCCTAAAAGAACCTTGAGCCCTGCCCCTACCACGTCTAGACCTACCCCTAGACTGGGAATCATAAGCAGGATATGTCCACCCCTTAGCAGGCCAATTTCTACTAAACTTCGGAGGCTGCACCTGCACAAAATCTTTAACAGTTTGCATAGACTTAGCTTTGTCCTCCATTTTCTTTAAAACTGCTTCCACAGGCGATCCAAACAACACATCAGACTGTAAAGGAGCATCCAAAATCCTTGTCTTAACATGCTCAGCTAAATTCTGATCCTTCAACCAGGCATGCCTGCGAAGAACAGAACTAGTAGCAGCCACCCTCGAGGAGGCCTGTACAGCATCAAAACCACATTGCAAAGAATGCTTACCCACTTGTTCAGACACATGAACCAAATCCAGCAACTCTTTACACTCAATACCTTCCGCCAAAGCATCCACCTTAGATTTCAATTGTGAAAGGAGATAATTTTGATATTTTAGCATGTGAAACTGACAATTCAACGCTCTCATGGCTAGAGTGGAAGAAGTATACACTTTCTTTCCCCACCTATCCAAAGCCCTTGCCTCTTTATCAGTGGGAACAGGATTTTTAACCACAGAAGCTTTAACACCTTTAGGCCCCTGAGAAACAGTTTCTGGGTCCGCCCTAGGACTCTTAAACAAATACTTATGAGCTTCAGGCACCCTATAATACCTATCAGGCTTAACAGGAGCAGGAGGCAAAGAGTCAGGGTTCAGGAAGCCTCTGCAAAAACATCTTCCACCACATTCAACACAGGAGGAATAGCTAAGGGCCTATGCTGGGGCAAAAACAAGAATTCCCTAAGCCTTTTCCTGGAATCAGAGTAATCCTGGCCTTCCCATTTAAAATGCTCCCTCATGGAATGCAGAGTCTCTGAAAATGAGAAATCCTCAGGAGGAGAAGCTGTAGGAGTGGAATCATCCACATCAGAATCAGAATAAGTAGGATACTCCTGCAAGTCTTCCGCAGAAGACTCTGAAGCCTCTGAACACTGTTCAAAACTATCAAACTCAGGTTCCACCCTAGGCCTCTTATCAGGCGGGGGCATAGAACCTCTAATCATAGTAATCAAATCTTCTGCCATTTTAAGCATATGTTTCTTAGGTACAGAACCCGAAGCTAGGAGAAGCCCCCACTGAAGCTGAACTAGGCCTACCTCTCAAAGAAGTTTTGGCAACAGAAGGAGGCTCTAACTACCTTGGGAAGAGAGGAAGAACAGTTACCTGAGAAGCCCCTCAGCTTGGCCTACCTCCTGAGAAGGCACATCCTGTAATAGTAAAGTTTCTGCCTGAGACTCCATGGAAACTCCTGGCAAAACCTCTGGCTCCACTGAGCCTTCTAAAGAACCGGCGTCCGGGACTGCGGTTCATCAACCCTAGGCTTCACTGACTTGTCCTTGCGCTTCTTGGGCGAAGCGGGCGTCGGAGCATCCGGCGGCATTTTATAACTACAACGCTTCCCAAACACTAACCTGGCACAGTCTAACCTCCTCTTAATAGTGCGTTTGTTAAACCTAGCACAAGAGCGGCAACCAACAACGTCGTGCTCAGGCCCTAAGCAAGGTATACACAAGGTATGGTAATCCCTATGAGGTATCTGTTTCCCACAAGAAATACAGTTATTCACTTTTTCTGACATCCGGTAAAATACTGAGGCAAGAAAAAACCAAAATGTTCCCCAACGGGGTACTTAGCCAACTCTGTTTCGGTCTGAAACTCCGGTTTCGGAAATATCTCAGAACGCCAACCTGCACTCGCAAAACTGCTTCTGCATCGGACCATGCGGCAAAAAAGACTGAGGATATGACGTCGGTCATGCGCATTAGTACCCTGACGTACTGACGTCAGTCTAAGGCGCCATGACCGACGTCAGCCTTATACTCTGGTATTCGGGCCGACTGGACGCGGACTATACCCAATAGTAAGGACTGCAGCAATGGAAAACGAAGAACATCATACATGTGCTCTTTGATACACCTTCCTCATTGTACTAAAAATTATATTCCTTGTACAATACAGTACACTTGTTAGAGGGTGTTTTAAATTTGTTTTGAACATTTTTCCAGTAAGCAATGAAACAAAACATATGCACCCATAATGGCAAAACTGCCCAGTTGAGAACATTTATCATAAAAAAAGTCTACTCAGACTTCCACAGTCCACCATTATTAGTAAATATACACAATTCTACAGTCCACCATTATTAGTAAATATGCACAATTCCACAGTCCACCATTATTAGTAAATATGCACAATTCTACAGTCCACCATTATCAGTAAATATGCACAATTCTACAGTGCACCTTTATCAGTAAATATGCACAATTCTACAGTCCATATTCAGTGAATTCAGTTCTTGCCATAGCTGTCAACCTTAGCACAAAAACCCGGACGAAGCCAATAATGGGGAATACAGTCCCAAAAATAGGGACAAATTTAAAATATTCATCTTATAAACTTAGAAAATTGCTAGAAAAAAGGTTGTGCTACTATGTATTCTGAAGAACATGAAGTTTGAAATTCAAATGCGGTCAATTCTACTGCGGACAGAACAAAAACAATTTTCAGCAGAGACGAGGGATTAATACTGCAGACACGTCTTTGTAAAATGGCAGGGCATCAGAGCAAATCCACACAAACACAGGCAGGAGATGTAGACTCCAAACAGAAGCCACCCCAACCAAGAATCAAACCAGAAAACCTATAGCTGTGAGGCAACAATACTACCACCGCACCATCAATTATGCAAGGAATTAAACATTCAGAAACCTGAAGTCTGAAATTCAAATGCCTGTCAATTTTACTGCGGACAGAACAAAACCAATTTTCAGCAGGGATTAAAACTGCAGACACGTCTTTGTAAAATGGCAGGGCACCAGAGCAAATCCACACAAACACATGGAGGAGATGCAGACTCCACACAGAAGCCACCCCAACCAAGAATCAAACCAGAAAACCTATAGCTGTGAGGCAACAATACTACCACTGCACCATCAAATCTGCAAGGAATTAAACATTCAGAAACCTGAAGTCTGAAATTCAAATGCCTGTCAATTTTACTGCGGACAGAACAAAACAATTTTCAGCAGAGATGCAGGGATTAATACTGCAGACACGTCTTTGCAAAATGGCAGGGCACCAGAGCAAATCCACACAAATACAGGGAGGAGATGCAGACAGAAGCCACCCCAACCAAGAATCAAACCAGAAAACCTATAGTTGTGAGGTAACAATACTATCACTGCACCATCAATTATGCAAGGAATTAAACATTCAGAAACCTGAAGTCTGAAATTCAAATGCCTGTCAATTTTACTGCGGACAGAACAAAAACAATTTTCAGCAGAGGCAGGGATTAAAACTGCAGACACATCTTTGTAAAATGGCAGGGCACCAGAGCAAATCCACACAAACACAGGCAGGAGATGCAGACTCCAAACAGAAGCCACCCCAACCAAGAATCAAACCAGAAAACCTATAGCTGTGAGGCAACAATACTACCACCGCACCATCAATTATGCAAGGAATTAAACATTCAGAAACCTGAAGTCTGAAATTCAAATGCCTGTCAATTTTACTGCGGACAGAACAAAACCAATTTTCAGCAGGGATTAAAACTGCAGACACGTCTTTGTAAAATGGCAGGGCACCAGAGCAAATCCACACAAACACATGGAGGAGATGCAGACTCCACACAGAAGCCACCCCAACCAAGAATCAAACCAGAAAACCTATAGCTGTGAGGCAACAATACTACCACTGCACCATCAAATCTGCAAGGAATTAAACATTCAGAAACCTGAAGTCTGAAATTCAAATGCCTGTCAATTTTACTGCGGACAGAACAAAAACAATTTTCAGCAGAGATGCAGGGATTAATACTGCAGACACGTCTTTGTAAAATGGCAGGGCACCAGAGCAAATCCACACAAATACAGGGAGGAGATGCAGACAGAAGCCACCCCAACCAAGAATCAAACCAGAAAACCTATAGTTGTGAGGTAACAATACTATCACTGCACCATCAATTATACAAGGAGTTAAACATTCAGAAACCTGAAGTCTGAAATTCAAATGCCTGTCAATTTTACTGCGGACAGAACAAAAACAATTTTCAGCAGAGACGCAGGGATTAAAACCGCAGACACATCTTTGTAAAATGGCAGGGCACCAGAGCAAATCCACACAAACACAGGCAGGAGATGCAGACTCCACACAGAAGCCACCCCAACCAAGAATCAAACCAGAAAACCTATAGCTGTGAGGCAACAATACTACCACTGCACCATCAAATACGGAAGGAATTAAACATTCAGAAACCCTTAAGTCTGAAATTCAAATGCCTATCAATTTTATTTAACATTTTTTAATCAGGACAGTCTGACTTGGAACAAATAAACAAATTTTCAGCAGAGGCCCAGGAAGAAATAATGCAGACATGTCTTTGTAACATGGGAGGGCACAAAAGCAAACCCACACAAACACAGGGAGAAGATACAGACCCCACAAAGAAGGAACCCCAGCCAAGAATCAAACCCAAGAACCTGCAGCTGTGAGGCAACAATGCTACTACTACACCATCAAATATCAAGCATTGCAACATTTACAAACCACAGATATTATGAGGAACAGATCAGATCGAATATGAGGTAAAAATCTGAAATTTTTTTACAAATGGTGGTGGGTAGGGAACTCAAGTCTTTAACACCTGCATACAGGGTTCAAGCCTGAGGCATTCCCTACCACACCACCATAAGCACCTGGGGCATTTTCACACACACACACACACACACACACACACACACACACACACACACACACACACACACACACACACACACACACACACACACACAAGCACCATACACAAACTCCAGTAAAGCACAAGCACAATACACAAACTCCAGTAAAGCACAAGCACCATACACAAACTCCAGTAAAGCACAAGCACCATACACAAACTCCAGTAAAGCACAAGCACCATACACAAAGAAAAAGCACAAACTCAAGCACCATACACAAAGAAAAAGCACAAACTCAATAAAAATAAACATTGTAAATTAAAAGGCACCTTACCTGAATGAATACATCCAGAGTTAACGTCCGTACATACATCCTTCCCGCGCAATACTGAAGACCAGCGAGATCCCAATGCTCCTTCCGGCCGACGAGATCCCTAAGGCTCTGTCCCGAGTCCCTGCTGCTCCTCTTGCAGTCCGGACGCGTCCCATAATCCTGGCGGGTCTGTGCACTGTAAAGTGCACAGGCGCTCCTGTGTCCCCTATGGGGCGGCCGGGCTGCCTTGAGCATGCGCATAGACCGATAAGCCGGGACTCGGTCTATGCGCATGCGCCAATCCGCAATTTTAAAAATATTTTTTTTTATTTTTCATTTTTTTTTCTTTCTTTTTTTATTTTTGAGGGGGCTGCAGTCCGGCAGCCCTATGCCACGAGCCGCCCCTGGTTATTAGGCTAACGTTCCTAGAGACTTTAGACGCCTAGCCATAGTTATCCCGAGTTGCTCCAATTATCAGTAGTTAGGTGAATGAAATCTGCAGAGGTAAAGGTCTATGGTAGTTAATACTAACTTCCTCTGTGCAGGAGGGACATGAGCACCATCCCAGGAGTGAATCTGTGGTCACACATCCATTGTTCTAGGTTGCGTTTGAACAGGATCAGGGAGGGGCTCTGTTTCATGTGAATTGGAAGCCTGTTTAGAGAAGTGGCAGTCCCCAGGAGATGTGTCTATCACTTCAGTATGACCTGTTTATGTCAGAGGATAGGTTAGGATTCCTGAAGTAAGTGACCCTCCTGCAGTTTGATTTATGAATGTATAGCATTTCCATCAGAGGTGGGTCAGAGACTGCCCTCTAAGCCAGGCACAGATCACCCCTTAGCAACCTGTAAGAGACAAAATATAGTGACAGGGCTTTCAGTCTTTCAGTGTAAGACTTGTTTTTTGTACCCTGTAATTTCTTGGTGAGAAACCTCCATGGTCTCTCCAATTGTTGCAGGTGTCTGGTGAGGTACATGCAAAAGGGAGCGTTGTACTCAATTATTGGTCTACTGAGGGATGAGTATAATGGAATTATAACATCCTTAGATCTAGATGTGATGATTTTTCTTATAAGGCCTGCAACATAGAAGGATTTCTTTACTACTGTGTACATGTGGTGGTCCAATTTCAGGTTACTATCAACCTGAGTACTCGGATCATGTACCACTGGGTCTATACTTAGGGGGTGCTGTCTTTAATGTAATTAGCAGGGATATCAGCTTTCAAAAATGGATTAATAATGCATTCTTTTGTATTTAGCTTTAATCCGTGGCTTTGGCACCACTCATTTGTCTGTGTTAACCCTGCCTGCGAATATATTAACATCATTGGGGGACTCAATGATTGCTTCCAGTTTGCAATCATTAGCAAACTTGGTCACCCACAGGCCGTCCAAGTTTGCCTGAACTTCTGAGAAATAAATTCCAAATAGTAAGGGGCACAGAACCCTGTGGTATGCCGCTTGTGACTGTTATTTTGCTAGAGGTGAAGCCACCCATTTTGACAGTATGTGTCCTCTCGGTGAGTCAGTTGTCTACTCTATCCATCTGGTAATGTAGGAGTTAATTCTCAGTTAGGAGAGTTAAGTGCGGGATTGTGTCAAATGCTTTGGCTAGGTCAAGATAGGTGATATACACTTTCTTTCCTTTGTACAGTGCCTTGGTGACTTTCTCGAATAATCAACCATGTTTAGCAGGCATGATCTATCTTTAATGAATCCGAACTTAGTTGGGTCCAGAGTTTGGAGATTACCTATGTCCTTTTTAAAATGATTCTTTCCATGGCTTTGCAGATGAGGCTAGTCAAGCTTAAGGGCTTATAATTTCCAGGGTCGGTTGGTGTAGATGTTAAATGCATAACTGTTTTCAAGTCATTGAACTGCCTGAAGTGCAGAAATATAATTTTTAGTTCAGAATGTATTTTTTTTTTTTGGAGTAAGTTAATATTTTGTTTTTCCATCACATAATTTGTTGACTTCATGGAATGGTGATCTTACCTAAAGTAACCACCAGGAAGTCCATCTGCAATGCAAGTTGGCAGAAAAGGGGATATTCCTCATCAGTAATTTAGTTTATTTATCACTGTGAAGGGAATTGATGAAAAGCCTAAAAAGGTATGTATGCCACATTTCTAGATCCTGCAGGGGAGGAAGTCTTGGAGTTAGTTATTGTTTTTGTCTTTCAAACAGAGGAAAAACTCAAAATAGCAACCACAAAATAGAAATTCAGTAATTGTTAACCTAGAAAAAAATCATTTATTTGTCATTTACTCCTTGCAAGAAACCAGGGCTCAATGAAAATTATACAATGCTTCTGTTACTGAGGGTAAAGTATCAAAACAAAGAGTGTGAATCTGGTTGTGTAATTCACTTAAAAGAGACAAAAGTTACTAACCAAGGTGCACGCTTTTGTGAAAAACATAGGATGCCATAGCTTAAAGCTGATGATGTATGCAGAGTAAATAAAATTATAAACAGCTAAAGGAATTAAATGAGGAAATATAAATGGATAAGATAGAATCTGCGTCAAATAATTAAATGAAAAAAAATGCAATAAAAGTAGTGGCAATAAGAAAGTGAATTATGAGGTACACAAAAGTATGGCACAGTTGAAATTCAAGCCTTGTGCACTAGGTGTGACAATAAACATACCAGGATGAAGGGTCCTTTTTTTAATTGATTATGCAAAAATTGTGTAGAATCCTTTTGTAAATGATAAATAGAATAAGAGTGTTCAAACGAATATGCATGTTGCTGAGTCAACCACACAAAAATGTCATTTCTGTAAGTTATAGTAATAGTGGAAAGTACTGATGCTGTGATATCACAGTAAAGGGACAGTGCAGCAAGAAACTCAGGCTGGTGGGAAGAGAAACAGTAAAATGTATTGCCTGACACTTCAGTTAGTAATTCTAAGTTTCTCTTTCCACCAGCCTGTCTTGCTGGATGTGTTTGACCTTTTTTTTTAAATTGTTTATTGTAGTGTAAAATGGGTATTAGTTAAAAGGGAGGGATTACTGAAGTTTACTAGTGAGATGTTCCGGACTGCACTGTGTGAAATGCAATCACAGCCTCACCTCAGGCTTTGTCCCTAGAAAATGGCACACTGCTACAGTTATCCCTCTCCACAAAGGAGAAGCGACTACAGACCCTGGGAACATTTGCCCCATTAGCCTGACAAGCCTGATATGCAAAGCTATGGAATGCATCATCATGGACCTAATAACCTAATCTGGATCCTACACAGTTTGGTTCTGTGAAGGGTAGATCATGCCTGCTCAACTTGGTTGACATTTTTAAATCAGTCACCAGAGCTGTGGATGAAGGCAAGGTGGTTCATTCAGCCTACCTTGATCTGGCCAAGGCCTTTGATACCATTCCCCACTCAGGAATTGTAGAAAAACTCACTAAGCTAGGCATCAACCCCTATATCACTAGGTGGGTTGTAAACTGGTTCACATAACCCACAGTGTGAAAGTAGCTGACTCCAAGGCGGACTGCAGACTAGTCATGAGTGGAGTCCCACAGGGTTCGGCCTTCGGTCCTCTCTTGTTTGGTATCTACTTCTCTGAAGTCCAGGCCAACATGAAGGGACTCCCAACTGACAAAGTTTGCAGACAGTTGCAAGTTGGGAGCTATTATTACCTCTCCAAGTGATGTTGACATCCTACAGAAAGGCCTCACTGAGACCAACGACTGGTGTCAGAACCATGGTCTTAAGCTCAGTGCCAAAAAATTTCATTATCCCCTTTGGGAAAAAACCATTTCCCTTGAATTTCCACATCAATGGTAGTCCACTGAACACAGAAGGCGTTATAAGAGATCTGGGAACACAGATTGACAGCAACCTCTCTTTTGACCATCACATTGCCACACTGGTCAGAAAGTCCTTCTATGTGGCACATCTCATTACTAAGGGTTTTGCATCAAGAAAGAAAGAGGTCACTGTCTCCCACTACTCTTCCTTCATTAGGCCAATCATTGAGTACAAGGCCTCATTTGGCATATACCTCACTAGACACCTGCAACACTGGAGAGGCCACAAAAGTACCTCACAAAGAGGATCCTAGGCCTTAAAAACTTGTCCTATATGGACAGACTCAAAAAACTCCAACTATTCTCTGTCTCAAATCGCCTACTTAGATGTGATCTCTGCTTGACTTACAAAGTGATGCCTGACCCAGCTCTGTTAGAAATGCTACAGCTAAAGAAATCCCAATCCCTCCACACCACACACTCCAGAGACCTCAACCTCCTTGCCACAATCAACAAAACATGCTGGAGGGACAGGTTCAAAACCCAGAGACTGCCCATGGTCTGGAATAGACTTCCCATACATTTCAAGCAGAGCACCTCACTGGCCTTCTTCAAGAGAAATCTTGATGAGTGGATGGGAAATAGAAAATTCACCCTGGGGATAACTCCAGTGGCTCTACTCGACAGAGACACTGGGAACTAAGGTTGGGTGGCACAATGCCAGGGTAATCCTATGGGTTAGGCTTGTAGCAGCTCCAGGGCCATTAGCCTAGTACACACCTATGAACATGAAAATGCGAATGCATGAGTGAAATAAAATGTGTGCATCTACAGCAGACTTTTAATAAACCAATCCTGGATGTTTTGCAGTGCTCGATTTGCTGCATAGTTTTGTACACTTTTAAATGAAAATTATTTTGGTTCATGTTTGTAGTTAAGTTGTTTGTTTGGCTAGATTTTCAGGATCTTGCAACTCGTACCAGGCTGGAAACACAGGCCACTGTAACTGCACAGCACATTTGATTATTTTATTAGAATTGCCCTATGAGTTTTGGGTGAAGGAAGTAGTTGTTATGCTCTGCTTTGTGAACTTTGAGGGAGCAGAAAGTTTTTTGCTTGATAGATTATTCCTTTTCTTAACAGCTACATCTTTGGCTTAATTTGATTCAGTCATTTTTATTTGATGGCCTCTAACATATTCAACAAACCAGTTTTGTGAACTGTAATATATTGAACTATGCTGACTAATTTGTAAAAGTACTTGTTAATATGCACAGTCTGAATAATTCATTACAACCAGCGCATATTACTGACCTCTGACTGCTCGTGTCACTCCTGATTGCTGTAACTGTGCTTTTTTAAATGCTTTGAAATTGTTAGGTCTCACTAATACCTCCTCTTGCTAGCCAAAGGAAAATACAGTCACATTTTCTAGTCTTTCTTCCTGCTTACTCCCTTGTTCAACTTATGTATTTAAAGAACCTTTTAAATAAGTCATAAGCAGTATGTGTTGTCTGTTAGATGAGGAATAGATTGCTAAGCAATATTTCAGTTATACTGTTCCATTTCTCAGTGCTGTCTATAGGCAAAATGACTCAAAAGAAAGGGGTGTTTAAATCTCTGGTCTAGTAAGTCCATCAAATTAATATGAAACAGAGGTCAATATGTTATTGATTGTGGCCTTTTCCAATAGGTGTCTGTCTGTTAACTATCTCAATGCATTCGTGCTTGAAGTGTTTGAAGCATTCCTGAATTTCACAACTGCCTGTTGCAATTACAGACGTAAGCATGTGTTACTCTCATGAGTGCAAATTGCATACAAAACAAGGCATTATGACAAAAATATTTAAGTGCAATACTTTTGAAAGATAAAATATTTTAGCATGGGCATATATTTGACTGATCATATAAAGCTGAAAGGCCTTGGTTGAAGTCAAATTTTAAAATTGATCCAGCTCATTCCTGAAACCGTGAATGCTTGATTAGCGGCATAATGGTTTCTTTAATGCCGAAATTACAGATGCTTATAATGATACTTAGAAACTTCTCATTAAAAGTGTGCAGAGAGCATCTATGCCTGGTATTATAGAAAACAGTATAATAAAAGCAGTGAATTAAAGAAAATAATACATTCTGTCTATATACATAGGTAAAAAAGCAAGGGTACTCAGTTTGAGAATATCACTGATGAACCTTAATTTATCTTCAGACCAACCTGACCAGACAGCAGTGCAAAAGCAAGAAATATTGCCAGTGCCATATTTCAGGGACAGATTCCAAAGCTAGAAATGTGCCTTTCCAAAGGGGTCCTCAGTTTGAGAATACCACTGAAGAAACTTCTTTTATCTTCAGACCAGCCTGACCAGATGTAGCATGTCTTGAATAATTTCAGCGACAGATTCAAAAGCTAGAAACAGAAGAATACATGAGCGCTTTGGACAACATATGGGCATTAAGGACATGATGGAAGACATGGACATCTTTAGGAAACCAGCAAAATCACAGGTATGATCTCATACAAATTGAAGGGTTCATACCTGTTAATTTGTTTTTTTTACAAATAAACTTTGTTAAACTAAGATGTTAGATTTAACTGTTTTTTAAGAATTAGAATGAGATATTGAATTTTAGGGCAAATATTATGCATTTATTACATTTATTCATTGTTCACATTCACCTACAATACAGCCAGGGGGTCTACTTTGGTTGCCTGCGACAGCGATACAGTTAACTATATGATATATTTTACATGCGGCCCCCAGACAATTTCTGTTGACTCAATGCGGCCCCTGCAATTGAAAAGGTTGGACACTCCTGGTTTAGAGGAAAGGGCTTGTAACTCTGAAACCCTTCTTGCTAAGGTGATAGTTATCAGAAACTGTTTTCCATGAAAGAAATGTAATCTGTCTTAGCCACAGGTTCAAATGGAGGAAGAACTAAAGCTTGTAGAACCTTGGTTAGATCCCATGAAGAAGTGGGGTCTTTGATCAGGGAGCAAAGTAAAAAAGTTACTTCTTAGAAACATTCTGCAAAGTTTAGATTAAGTCGGAGATGACAAATTTTCTCCAGTATGAAAATTGGAAATAGCTGCCAAATGGACCTTCACAGTGGAGTAGCTGGCTCTACTCTGGAAGAGGGAAGCCAAGAAATCCAAAGCTTTCAAGATGGGAGCAGTAAACGGATCTATATGTTTCTACTGGGCCCATAAGGAAAATGTCTTCCATTTGCTGTTGCAGATTTTCCTGGTGAAAGACTTATGAGCGGAAATCAAGATTTTTCAGATGGGGGATGAAAGCCTGGAATGTCCTGCCATCACTGGAATTGGAGAAACCATGCAGTTAATTTCAGACCTTGGGGATCCAGGTGAGTATGCCCTGTGGGGTGAGATAGTAGATCTGGAACTGGGTCCAGAGTCACCGGTGGGCAAATTAGAAGAGACCAAAGAAAGGTGAATCAGACGACAAGGTGAGAAGGGAGCAATCAGAGCAACTTTGCTCTTCAACCTGTATGCTTTCTGTAGGAATTTGGGAATTAACGGAACAGGAGGAAAAACATAAAGTAGACTAGGGGGCCAAACATTCACTACAGCATCCCTTGGTGACTCTCCCTGAGGGGGTAATCAGGGCAAAGAACCTGCTGCATTTGTTATTGAAGGGGGATGCAATTAGATCACAGCAGGGTTGACCCCATTTGAGGAAAATTACATTTGCCACTGCTTGATTCAGAGGCCACTCATGAGGCATCAACAAAACTCGGCTGAGCCTGTTCGCCAGGATGTTGATCTCCCCAGGAATGTGCATCGCAGTAAGAAAATGGGTGGTAGAGATTGCCCATTGCCACAACTTCATTGCTTCTTGACACAGCAGGTAAGATCTGGTTCCCCCCATTTGTTGATGTACCAGACTACTGACATTGTCTGACTGTGCTGCAGTACTCCCTACATTAAGAAAGATGTGCAGTGCTTGCAACACTAGAAGAACCGTTCTCATCTCCAGGAAGCTGATATGTAATTTGATTTCTTGGGGGTCCACGTGGCTTGGATTGTTCAACCCAGAAAATGCTCCCCACCACCTATGGGAAGTGTCCGTGGTCACTGTGGCACTGGGAGAGGGAAGAACAAAGGGCCATCCCTGCATGACCTCTGGGGAATGAAGCCACCAAAGAAGGGAGTCTCTGCATTCACATGATAGTTTGATCAGAAGATGTAAGGGATGCCTTTGTAATAACCACTGGACCACTAGTGGCCATTGCAATACTCTCATGTGTAGGCATGCTGAGGGTAACAAGAGTTATTGTGGCTGCCATAGAGCCCAAAGGCCTGAGCACCAGATTTACCGTGGTAGCTAGGATAGCTAGGATCTGTTTGACGTGTAATCGTAAACTTGAAATCCTGTCCAGTGTGAGATAGGCCCAAGTTGAAGTCGTGTCCAGACGTGCTTCTATGAAGTCTATTGTTTGTAATGGTTGCATTTGGAAATTTCATGTATTGATCATTATGCCTAGACAGGGGGCTAGCTGTAACATATAGTCCCTGGCTTGAACAAGTAGATACCTGGTTGGTGCGGTTAGGAGCCAGATGTCCAGATATGGAAACAAATGAATCTCTGCAGTCTGATATGCACTGTGGCAACTGCTATGCATTTGGTGAACACCCTGGAGGCTGTGCTGAAACCAAACAGAAGTGACCTGAATTAGTAATGGCTAGTTCCCAGCCCAAAACGAAGGTACCGTCTGGAGCACCTGTCCATTTTGATGTGGTAGTATGCATCCTTCAGGTCTAGAGAGCACATCCAGTCATCCATTCTCAAAAGAGGTAGAATGGACTGGACCGTGACCATCCTAAATTTTGAATTCCTTACTGATTTGTTTAGGGATGTTAGGTCCAGGATCGGCCTTAAGTCCCCCTTGTCTGTTTTGGTACTAAAAATTATCTCGAGTAGATGCCAGATCCTATCTGGTCGGGAGGGACCTCCTGAATGACTGTTGTTTTGAAGGAGCTTTGCAATTTTTTGAGCTGCCTTTTCCCTCTCATTGGGTGGAACATCAGAGGGCTGAGACTTTGGATTGGGGGTTTTCCGAAAAGGGAAGTATCCTCTTGATACAATCCTTAACACCCACTGATCATTCATAATGGCTGCCCAGGCTTGTGGGTGTAAAGAAAAGCACCCCCTGACTGCCTGTAGAGGAGGGCAGTTGGGCAACCATTCAGAAGTGCTGGAAGGGTCTGTCCGAGAAGGAATTTTGAGACCATGAGTTCTGCTGACCTCCTCTGCCATGAGGGTGGCATCTCCCACTGTAACTGTTACCCCCTCTGCCTCTCCTGAAAAGAACTTTGAGATTTCTTGAACCACAGTCCCTCCCATGCTGGTTCCTGGAGAAGGACCTTTGTGAGGTAGAAAAACAGATCCTGATGGCAGACAAGGTCTTCTCACCTTTCTCACTACAGGAGAGCATCTCTCTGACTGTTGGACCGAACAAGGAAGATCCACTGAAGGCTGCATTGAAAAATGATGACTTCCACAAAGTCACACAGCTGCATCCAGGCATGGTACATATCACTGGACTGAAGTATTTCGTTAAGTGGATGATAAAAATCAGTGGGGCAGCACAGTGAGTTGCATTGTCACCGCACAGCAAAACTTTGTTTCAGTTCTTGTCAGGGCTGCCTTCCGAGTGGAGTTTGCACTTTCTGTGTTCATATGGATTTTATCATGTACTCTGAGTTCCTCTCATATCCCAAATATGCGCCAAAGGTGGACTGTTGACACTACGTTGCTTACAGCTGTGTGCAATACGGAAGAAAGACCTAACGATTCTATTTCCATTCCCCTACTTGCTAAGCAAGACTCTGTGAATTACACTGGCTGTTAATGGCGTCACTACAGGAGTCAGTTGTGAATCAAAAGCACTGGATAGATGGATGGCTTAATCAGGGATGTAAATAAAGAAATGCTTAAATAACCCAAGCTCATTCTTAAAGGAGCAGGAGAGCCTCCCTCAATGCCATCCAGTGCAGACAAATGTCAAAGGTTGCCGTCTAGCTATAGCTTTAGCACAATCAAACCTCCAGTGAGCAACATGGCAGTCCACCATGGCAACTGTGGTAAAGGCTTTGACCAGCTCTTCCCTGACCCAGGGATCAGGAACAGACAGCTATTTCTTCAGACTCTCCACTAGGGAGGATGAGAACAAAGCTGGATGAGACAGCTGAGGAATCTAGGCTTAACTGTGAAGAATAGCTTTCTTGCTTGGTCATCCTATCCTAGACTTATCAGAAAATAGGGTGGAAAGGTTACATTTAGTTATTAATTTATATTTGTGTTTATTTTTGAGCCTCTCTTTATTGAAGAATGCAACTCTCACCCCTTTTGTAAAGTGCAGAAATACAATATGGATTCCTTCTGGATATATCCTGAAAAACTGTGGAACTGAGGTTAGAGGTTATGGTTTAAACAGCAGTACAAAAATGTAAACATTTACTATAAATTAAAGCCAGTTAGGAATGGATTAGGTCTTAACTGAACAAGTGATTCTGCCTTCATTCTTACAACATGCACACACATCAGACTCCTGTAAAATGCATTTTTATCAGTGAGACAGTATGTAAGAGCTACGTTTCTGAGCTAAAACTTCTGGCTGCTCTCAGTTTTCTTAGCATCCATATTTATTACAGTTAGTTTATTGCTCATGTTAATCAAAGATGAACTTCATCTGGTTTGCACCTGCATTTCACCAAAGTAATCCAAAGATTTTAAGCATGCAATATTCACTCAACCTGATTGCTTTCATTAATGTGTACTTAAAAAAAAGAGTTTGCTTATACACGCTTACATAATATTTCCACAATAGCTGTCATGGTATAAATTTAAAATAACTGACACAAAAAAACTTCTCCAAAGCTAACTTCATGCTACACAAGTCAGAAGTGGCAAACTTCATGACACCCATGCAGACGGGAACTGAAAGTTCGACTGCTGAATCCTGCACTAAGGCACTGTATGAGCACATCCACTCATGCATGAATTGTGCCATTCCAAATAGAACCAAGATGCTCTCCTCCAAAAAAAAAAAAAGAAGCCAATCTGGTGGTCCCCTGCCATAAACAAACTATACAACAGAAGGAAGAAACTGTTGCAGAAAAGAGGAAAATCCCAAGATGCAAAATACTCCCTTACCAGCCTCAGTAAGAAGCTGAGATCCCTCAAAATCTTCCAAAGCTAGTTACGAAAATAAAATTGCCAAAGATTCCAAGGACAACCAAAGGCATTCTATAGTTGTCAAGAATCTAAATGGCAATGCTCAGATCTGTTCTGAGCTACAACAGAATGGCATTAAATATACTAATCCCAAGGATATTGCCAATATCCTGGCAGATCGATTCAGTGCCAACTTCACCCCCCCTCTCACCCCCTAAAGTGCCCAGCTCAATATCAAAAGATTGCCAAATTCCGGTAATCATGGCCACACAGGTAAAAAATGCACTCTCCAAAGCTAAGAATACAGCATCCATGGGACCAGACGACATCCCGGGCTGTGTACTACATGAACTACAAAATGAATTGGCACCTCATCTAAGTGTCATGTTTAATCATAGCCTCACCTCAGTCTTTGTGCCCAATGAGTGGTGCACAGCTACAGTTATCCCACTCCACAAGGGGGGATCCACCTTGGATTCCGGGAACTATCGTCCCATCTGTCTGACTAGCCTGATCTGCAAAGCCATGGTACGCATTATCATGGAATTCATAAACAAAGACATTGGCAACCTTCAAACACTGGACCCCACCCAGTTTGGTTTTGTAAAGGGCCGATCTTGTCTCCTCAACATGATTGACTTCTTTGAATCAGTATCCAGAGCCGTGGATGAGGGCAAGACAGTCCACACAACCTATCTGGACCTCACCAGGGCCTTCAACACCATCCCCCACTCTGGAATCATAGATAAACTTACTAAGCTGAGCATTAATCTCTACATCACTCGATGAGTTGCCAACTGGCTTACTGACAGAAAACACACTGTAAAAGTACCTGGCTCCGTGGTAGGATGAAACAACAGTCTTTATTAGTTATAAAAAAAGTTTACTTAAGGTAACCCAAAAGGTTTTACGTCACAGTAAACCACCTTAAAAACTTGGTACTTCCTTGTTGTACTGGTAGTACAGGTGAACAAATACCAAACGTTTCAAGTGTGTTTTCAATAAGCTTACATAAAACTAACTGGTGTGTTTACACACTGTGTATAAATCCATCAAGTCAAAGCACACTTGGCCACGAAAAAACCTTTTCTTAAAAACAGCTGTACACATGTAAAAGCCAAACAATATAAGAAGCTGGTGTATTTAAATAGTTCAGTACCTTTTCCTTGAGTAATGCCAAGTTGAAGCACAGTCCCAGGTGTAAACTGTCAGCACACTGCCATGAAAGTTCCAATGGAGTGACTGAAAAAGCATCCACATTGAGTCAAACAGTCAAAATAGCCACATGGTAGCAAATTCAAAAAGGCAAGTTGCTTTTAAGAAGTTAGTCCAACAAAGGTGCTTCTTTAAGTTGTAGACCTTCTTTCACGTTGTAAAAACCAACAGGTAGATGAAACCAAACAGGAAAAAGTACTTGTACACTTGAAGGTCTTCCAGCAAAATCGCTGGTGAAAAGAAAAGTCTATTTCTTACCCCAAGTGTAAACTGTCAAAGTTCCAATGGAGTGACTGAAAAAGCATCCACATTGAGTCAAACAGTCAAACCAGCCACATGATAGCAAATTCAAACAGGCAAGTTGCTTTTCAAAAGTTAGTCCAGAAGAGGTGCTTCTTTAAATTGTAGAACTTCTTTCACGTTGTAGAAACCAACAAGTAGATGAAACCAAACAGAAGAAAGTACTTGTAAAGCGCTTTTCGTTCACTTCAGTAACTGAACTTCCTCAGACAAGTTTTTAATGATTTGTCACAGTTTAAAAAGAGCTCCTTTTGGTTAATGAACCTATCAGAGCTGGCAATTATTTAATGCACCCAGTAAATTTAAAGTTATAGTACATAAAATTCACAACAGTATCTCAAATATTAAATGCTGTATCCTTAGGTTACACTAGACCATGTTAATGTGATCAGAAATTAATATACAGAGTTGTATTCTTACCAATAGTACCCAACATTCGTTCTCTATCTTTGTTTAGTGGTACCTGTAAGACAAAGTTCAGGTTACAAAACCTATTATAGTATGAAATGCAAAATCCCAAAGTTGTGTAAAAAATCCACTGTAAAAAACAGTCTTACTGGAATCTGCAAAACTAAACACAAGTAGAATAGTTTAACTTGTGTGTACATATATACACTCAACTTTATTTACTAATATGAATGGGAAAAAGTAGTTTTGTACCTACCATAAATGTAGATGTTCGAAGATCCACATTGCTGCAGTCATAACCTGTGGGTAGTCCGCTGTCCTCGGTCGGCCCAAATACCAAAGTGTTAGGCTGGCGTCGGTCATGGTCGCTCAGATCTGACGTCAGTACGCCGTGGTACTAAAGCGCATGACCAACGCCATATCCTCAGTCTTTCTTGCCCCAGATGTCAGAAGGCCTAAAAAAGAAAGGCCATAGCCAAAAACAGAAAATACCTAAACACCAATGTAGAAACAATAGTTACCCCACAAACCACACAACCACCCCAAACTACAGAGGGGAAGGAGGGAGGGTAAATTGGACTGCAGCAATGTGGATCTTCGAACATCTACATTTATGGTAGGTACAAAACTGTACTATGTTCTTCATCTCACATTGCTGCAGTCATAACCTGTGGGTAGAATCCCAAAGCAAAGGTAAAGGGAGGTTGGCAAAATCAGAAAGCATTAGGAGCTGCTAACATGCCCTGTAAAACTGCAGTGGCAAACCCAGCCCTAGATTTGGAATAAAGAGGGAGATGGTAATGTTTAGAAAAAGTGTGCACTGAACTCCAAGTAGCTGCCTCCAAAATATCCTTAGTAGCTACTCCCCTTAAAAAAGCAGTAGAAGTGGCAGTCGCCCTAGTGGAATGAGGTCTGATTCCAGCCGGAACCTCCTTACCATGATGGGAATAACAAAAAGCAATACAATGGCCAATCCACTTAGAAATAGTTTGTTTTGAAACAGGTTTTCCTTGTGAACCCAAGGCAAAAGAAATGAATAACTGTTGAGACTGCCTGAACCCCTTAGTTCTGCTCAAATAATAATGCAACTGCCTGTGAATATCCAAAGAGTGCAAATTTTTTTCCCCTTTATTTTGGGGATCAGCATAAAATGTAGGCAAATGAATAGATTGGTTTAAGGCCACATTAGAAACAACTTTAGGCATAAAAGTTGGGTTAGTACGCAGGGAGACCCTATCCTTATGAAATATCAGGAAGGGTTCAACTGCCATTAGAGCCTGTAATTCAGATACCCTTCTAGCAGATGTAATGGCCAACAAAAAAGCAGTCTTCTAAGACAAAAACTTCAACTCCGAAGTAGCTGCAGGTTCAAAAGGAGGTAAAGTGAGCTTTTCCAACACAAAATTGAGATCCCAGGAAGGAGTAGAAGCTCTACGTGGGGGTCTTATGTTCTTTGCCCCTCTAAGAAATTGCTTAAACAAAGGGTGAGAGAATAATGGTGGGTCACAGTCATAGTGAGCAGAAATGGCTGCAGCATGAACTTTTACAGAGGAGAAAGACAAACCCTTGTCTAATAATTCTGTAAGATACTGAAGTGAAGCACTCAAATTAGGCACTGAAACATCAAAGCTCTTTGTTTTGCTCCAAAGAAAAAATCTCCTCCATTTATCAGCATAAACTTTCCTTGTACTAGGCCGTCTGGCCTCCAAAATGACATTCAAAACTTGTTGAGGAAGCTGCGACCCTCCAGGGTCTAAAACAGAATACGCCAGGCTGTCAGATGCAGGGACTGAATCCTGACATTGCGGAAATGATTGCTTGCCTGGGACAAAAGGTGTGGAATTGATGGCAAAGGCCAAGGAGGCTCCTGTACTAAACTCCTCAGCAGAGGGTACCAGTGCTGACGTGGCCAATCTGGAGCTATTAGAATCATGCAAGGCTTGTCCTGTCTGACCTTCAAGAGCACCTTGGGAAGGAGAGGCAGAGGAGGAAAGGCATAGACGTGAAGGTTGTTCCAACTGAATGATAGAGCATCCACTTTCCAAGCTTTTGGGTGAAACAGCTTTGTGCAAAACTTTGGCAGTTGGAAATTTAGTGGAGAAGCGAACAGATCTATGTCTGGAGTCCCCCAAGCCACCGTCAACTGTTGAAATACATGAGGATCCAATTTCCACTCGTGGGGATCCACCATCTGTCTGCTCAGAACATCTGCTAAGGAGTTCTGTGCTCCTGGCAGAAACCTTGCCTGAAGAGTGAGGTGCAAACAGAGCAGTCTCCCACAAAATCATAGCTTGTCTACAAAGAGGGTACGAATGGGTTCCCCCTTGCTTGTTGATGTACCACATGACTGTTGTGTTGTCTGTTTGAATCAACACCCATCCTGGTTGAAGTAGATCCTTGAAAGCCATCAGTGCAAATTGGACTGCTAACATCTCCTTCATGTTGATATGCAAATGTTGTAGTCTGGGAGGCCACGTGTCTTGAACCCATTTCCCATTGAAGTGTGCTCCCCAAGCCATGTCTGAGGCATCTGTCGTTAAGATCTGACTCGCCTCTGGTTGGGTCACAGAGAGTCCCTTGTTTAGGTGACATTCCTGAGCCCATCACAAAAATTCCCTTTGGATGCAAGGTATTATCTGAATGACGGTGTCCAAATCGTGGCAGTGTTGAGTCCATACGCTTTTGAGATACCATTGTAGCTTCCTCATATGCAGTTTGGCATTGGGAAGCACCAGAATACAAGATGCCATGAACCCCAAGGCCTGAAGGACTGTCCTTGCAGTCAGCCTGGACCGTAGAGATAACTGCTGGAAGTAAAGGGAAAGATTTCTTTGTTTGTCTGGGGTCAAAAACGCCATCTGAGAGGCTGTATTCAGTCTCACACCCAGAAAGCACATGTCCTGAGAGGGTACTAGACTGGACTTTATTTCGTTCACAGAATACCCTAGGCACCTTAACACTGCCATAACATACTGTAGATGGTGAAGTAACTTGACTTTGTCTTGAGCAAGAATCAGGCAATCGTCCAGATAAGGATAAATCTGTATTCCCCTTAATCTTAAGAAAGCTATCACCGGAGCCAGGACCTTTGTGAACACCCTGGGCACAGTAGATAAGCCAAAGGGCAATGCAGAGAACTGATAATGAAAAGTACCAGCCCGAAACCGCAGGAACCTCCTGCAGCTGGGCCTGATAGGAATGTGAAGATAAGCCTCTTTGAGATCCAGAGTTACCATCCAGTGATCTTTGCCTAGCAGAGGCAGAAGCTGCTGTAAAGTTAACATCTTAAATTTTGGAATGTCCAGGTATGTGTTGAGAATAGACAAATCCAGAATTGGCCTCCAAGTGTTTCCTTTCTTTGGTACAAGAAACAGGAGAGAATAAAATCCTAGGCCTACTTCTGATGGAGGGACCCCCTGGATAGCCCCCATTTTTAAAAGTAAAGAAATCTGCTTGTGAGCCTCCAACTTTTGCTGAGGAGGAACGTCTGGCATGCCTTTGAAAGGAGGCAAGGTGTGAAAATAAAACTTGTAGCCTCGATCTATAATGTCCAACACCCATTTGTCCTGGGTGACTAAAAGCCAATTTTGCCTGAAAAGTGCCAACTTTCCTCCCAGAGGAGCTGCCAGACAGGAGGGATCTGGCAGCTGGAAATACAGGTCATTGGGACTGTTTACGAAAAGGCTGACCCCTGCCCTCACCTGAAGATTGTGCAGGGGAACTCCACGTCCTAGGTCTGAAAGAACCCTGAGCATGAGCTCTGCCTCTACCACGTCTAGATCTGCCCCTAGACTGTAAATCAGAAGAAGGATAAGCCCATCCCTTAGCAGGCCAATTTCTGCTAAACTTAGGGGGCTGCACCTGTAAAAATTCCTTAACTGTCTGCATGGACTTTGCTTTGTCTTCCATTTTTTCAACACCGACTCCACAGGAGAACCAAACAGAACTTCAGATTGAAGGGGAACGTCCAAAATTCGAGCTTTAACATGCTCTGACAAATTCTGATCCTTAAGCCAGGCGTGCCTACGAATAACTGAACCAGTGGCAGCCACCCTGAAAGAAGCCTGAAGAGCATCAAAACCACACTGCAAAGAATGTTTACCCACCTGATCAGAGGCATGAACTAAATCTTGCAATTCCTTACACTCTATACCCTCTGCCAAAGCATCTACCTTAGATTTTAACTGACTTAAGAGAAAATTCTGGTACTTCAGCATATGAAACTGGCAATTCAAAGCCCTCATTGCTAGAGTGGAAGAGGTATACACTTTTTTACCCCACCTATCCAAAGCCCTAGAATCTTTAACCAGAGGAACTGGATTCTTTACAACAGAAGCCCTGACACCCTTAGGTCCCTGGCTAATAGTTTCCGGGTCAGCTCTTGGGCTCTTATACAAATATTTATGAGCCTCTGGCACTCTGTAATACCTGTCTGGCTTGACAGGGGCAGGAGGTAAAGAATCAAAAAACATCCTGAACAACATCCAAAACAGGGGGAATAGCCAAGGGCCTATGCTGTGGTAAAAACAAAAATTCCCGAAGCCTCTTTCGAGAATCTGAGAAATCCTGACCTTCCCACTTAAAATGCTCCCTCATGGAATGCAGGGTTTCAGAAAAAGAAAAATCCTCTGGAGGGTAAGCAGAAGGACATGAATCCTCTGCATCTGAAGCAGAATAAGGAGGAAAATCCTGAATGTCCTCAGCCGAAGACTCAGAATAATCCGAGGAATGCTCCAATCCTTCCACCTCTGGCTCCACCCTAGGCCTCTTATCCGGAGGGGGCATAGAACCCCTGATTAAAGTAATCAAATCCTCTGCCATTTTCAGCATATGCTTTCTAGGTACAGAACCTGCAGAACTAGGGCTGACGCCAGAGGAAGACAAACCAGGCCTGACCTTGGAAGGTGCCTTAGAGACAGAAGTAGAAGGCCTAACCACCTTATGCAAAGAAGGGACTACAGAGACTTGAGAGGCCCCCTCAGCCTGACCCGACTCCTGAGAGGCCACATCCTGCAGGATTAAAGGCTCCTCCTGAGCTTCAGCTGAAACTTCGGCTGGATCCACAGATTCCACCGTAGTTTCCAAAGAACCGGCGTCCGTAACGGACGACTCATCCTGCTTGGACTTTAACGATTTTTCCATATGCTTCTTAGCGGTAGCGGGTGTCGGAGGATCCAACGGCATATTGTAGTTACACCGCTTACCGAAGACAAGTCTAGCACAACCTAACCTGCGTTTAATAGTGCGCTTATTAAATCTAGCACAAAAGCGACACCCGACTACGTCGTGCTCAGGCCCCAAGCAAGGAATACAGAGAGAGTGGTAATCCCTATGTGGTATCTGTTTCCCACAAGAAATACAATTATTTACTTTTTCTGACATCCGGATTTAACTGAGGCAAGAAGACAAAAATATTCCCCAACGGGGTACTTAGCCCAACTTGGTCTTCGGTCTGAAACTCAGAATACGAAAATTTCAGGACGCCGAACGGCACTTGCAAACGCTGCTTCTGCTACGGACCATGCGGCAAGAAAGACTGAGGATATGGCGTCGGTCATGCGCTTTAGTACCACGGCGTACTGACGTCAGATCTGAGCGACCATGACCGACGCCAGCCTAACACTTTGGTATTCGGGCCGACCGAGGACAGCAGACTACCCACAGGTTATGACTGCAGCAATGTGAGATGAAGAACATCTGTACTCTGTGTTCAGTCCCTTTGTTGTCACATAATGAGTAATTAATGGAAGCTCCAAAAATAAACATGTATATAAATGTGCCCCATTATCTGTATAAACTTTTAATTTTTAGTATACAAGCTATACTGCAACTGTCATTTAAGCCAGGTTCCTGGTGCGCATTCAACCTAAGTTGCCAGTTTAATTCACTTTTTTTCTAACAAAAGTTTTATTAAGCATACATCAGTTCCATTTTTGTTCCCTATAGTACTTGCAACCTGTGAGATAATTCTGAATTTAAAGAAGTGGCCTGCGCTTCGTTCACAATGTTGTGCTAGTGCATTATTAGTGTTCTTTTTACTAATGGCGTATATGTGTTCATATATCCGGTCCCGCAACCTATGGTCGGTTTTGCCCACATAGAATGCTTGACAACATTGGCATTCTGCAAGGTAGACCACACTTTTAGTGTTACAATTGTATGTACCCCTAGTGAAAAATGTCTCACTTCTGATTTTAAAATAATTCCCAGTAACTATGTACTTGCATTGGTTACAGCTACCACACATACGTGTGCCTCCAGGTCCTTTGTTATTATAGTCATAATTCCTTTTTTCCAAAAGCTGTTTAATATTTTTTCCTTTTCTGAAACTAATACAGGGATATTCCCCAATTTTGTCAAAAATCTCCTTATTTAAAGAAAGGTAGTACCAACATTTACTCACCACTCTTTGTATGTCACTTGCTATAGGTGTGTATGTAAAAGTAAATGCTAGCTGGTATTTACTTGAATTAACCTTACCTTCCCCTATTGAATTTACTTTTGTACATCCAGTGTTGGATGTATTAAATTCACCATCTACAGGAGGTAATTCCACTGTACTGCCCATGGTGTTATTAAGTGATGTGAGACAATTAAGAATAGGTCTATAAGTCCCTGTAGTTCTTTTTCTTAGAACCTCCTCAAAAATATCCTTCAAAAAGTATCCAGGGTACCCCCTACGTGTAAACATTTGGAATAGAAGGTCCATTTCCTGCTCAAAGTCCTCCTCAGATGTCACCATCCTAGCTGCTCTCACTAACTGGCCTTTAACCACGGATTTTTTCTGATATAGTGGGTGTTCGCTAGAAAAATGTAAAAAGGAGTTTGAGTAAGTGGCCTTTCTATAGATCTTAGCAGTATACCTCCTATTTATTGTATCTTTACGCAGGTCAATGTCCAAAAAGTTAATCCCACACTCTTGGTAGTTGTGTGTAAATTTAAGAAAGGGGGTTGTGTTGTTGAGGTATTCCACAATTTTCTCCGCTTCTCTCTGGTCACCCTTGAATAGGAGAAAAATGTCGTCTAAAAATCTCTTGTAAACCTTTACCTTTCTAAAATACTCATGGTTAAAGGCAAAATTAGTCTCCCAATATGCCATGACCAGGTTAGCAAAACTAGCCTCTGTAGGTGTCCCCATAGCTACTCCGATTTTTTGAAAGAATACCTTACCATCAAATTGTAAATAGTTGTTTTACAAAATAATGTCTAAAAGTTGTTCAACCAGTAAGGTTTCATTGTCGGGTGCTCCCTTAGACCTCATGTGTTCGGTTACCCATTCCACTCAAGTGTTATGAGGAATGCTGGAATATAAATCGCAGACATCCATTGATAAAAAGTTGTAGTCCTCCTCATATTTAATTCCATTCATTTCTTCTAAAAATGACCAAGAATCCTTACAAATTTGGTTCTCTTTTTGTACGTATTTGGTCAAAATTGTGTCTGCCAGTTTTGAACATGGGTAAGTAATTGACTGTCTACCGTCCACTAAGGATCTAAATGGGGGATCCTGTATGTCTTTATGGATCTTAGGTATTCCAAAAATTTGTGGTGTTCTTGGGGCAAGAATGGTTAGGTAGTTTAATATTTTAGTGTCAATTAGTCCATCTATGAACAAGTCATTTAGGAACATCTTAATCTTGTTGTAAGCAATATTCATCTCATTAATGCTAACTTCTTCGTATGTCTCTTTTTCCAAAATAGTAGTCATCTTCTTAGCATAGTGAGCCTTATGCATAACAACAAGCCCACCTCCCTTATCCGGCTTCATAGCCCTAATGGGAAGTTTACAAAAGGATGTAAATAAGTCCCTTTCTTTAGTGGCAATATTGCTAGTCCACCTTTGTTTGTTGAAGTTACAGACCCCCTCTCTGATTTCATTTTCACACATTACTTCAAACAAACCAATGAAAGGATGTATAGGTGGGTTGTAAGTACTAGTGACTTTCAGTTCGTTATTGCTATAAGAAGAATTACCAAATAAACCAGTAAGGTTTAATTTCCTAGTAAAAAGTTTCAAGTCCGCAATATTGCACCTATCGGTAGGAATGAAAGTGAAACCCTTGGCCAAAAGGTCAACCAATTCCAGTTCTAAAGTAAATGAAGTGTAATTATAGATTGTGAAATCTTTTTCCTTATTTGTAACTAAAACACATGGTTTCAGTTCCTGTTCACATAGCTTCGAGTATTGTATCTCCTTTGAGGTTGATACTGTGTTTTGGGTGTCCAGTTGTTCCCCCCTCCCCTTGTAGTTTTTTGAATGTTGATCATGTTCAGTATTTCACAGTTTGTATTAGGGTTAAAGTTATATGTATTTTTTGGACGGACCACTTGTTGTCCCATGTTTTCACTCCCATTAGAGTTTCCTTCCAAAATTGTATCTTCATAAGGTAGGCTATTAGTCACCTCAGCATAACTGCCCATGTTATTTCGACCTATAGTGTGTGTTTCCTTTGCTTGTGTTTCCCCTTCATTCCGGTGGAACCTCCCTTGAGTGTCTCTCCTTCCAGTGTATGGTTGTTGGTTAGGTGGCTTCTTATATGCGTACTCCTCCCTGTATGCTTTTAGGTCTCTTTGCAATTTACCAATCTTCACAGTCCTAAGCTTTTCTAGTTGGTGTGCAATAGTAACAAATGATCTGTCATAGTCATATTGAAAATGAGGAAAAAACACATCCTGTCTAATGACCTCCTCTAGTAACTTAATTTCATTTGTTAGTTCCTTAATTGATAATTCAGAATGTTTGACCATTGTGTGTAGTAATTCTAAACCTTGTCTGTTGAACAAGTCAATTAAGTCCCTATGAAACTGGGACCCCTCTATCAGTCCAGATGGATAAATACAATGTCTAAGTCCCTTAGGGACCAATTTTTCCTGAATACATTTGTTTAAATAATTCACTTCTAACTGCAGTTTTTTTCATTTTAAATAGTTTATAGTCAAACTGTTTGAGCCTGTCTACCAGTGCATCCTCACAGTGGTCAGCATTTTCTATATTCACATTTACATTTTCTACATTAACATCAAAAGTTAAATCACTGTTTAACCAATTTAAAATGTCCACATTTGTTTTATGACCAACCTGTGGTTTGAATACAGTAGAGGTTGCATTGTTTTCCCTTGTAGGTAAAGGATTTTGTAGGTTATCATCTGCACCTCCATCCTGGTTACTTTCATGCTGCTGTTGCCAGTCGCCCCGATTTCGATTGTTGGCTGTATTAAAGTTCTCCTTGGGGCAGTTATTACTGGAAAAGTCTGACTCCTGTTGCTGTGCAACCTGGTCTACCTTAGCTGTTAGTTTATCCAGTCTTTCATTCATAAGTTCTAATAATTGTGTTAGGTTACCCTTCTCAGTGTTGTCACTGAGCGTAGATTCATCCATACTTCGGGTGCGTTGGTGTTGGAGAAGCAAACAACGAAATCCACCAATAAACGTCACCAACTATGAACAAAAACCACCTGGCTCCGTGGTAGGATGAAACAACAGTCTTTATTAGTTATAAAAAAGTTTACTCAAGGTAACCCAAAAGGTTTTACGTCACAGTAAACCACCTTAAAAACTTGGTACTTCCTTGTTGTACTGGTAGTACAGGTGAACAAATACCAAACGTTTCAGGTGTGTTTTCAAAAAGCTTATATAAAACTAACTGATGTGTTTACACACTGTGTATAAATCCATCAAGTCAAAGCACACTTGGCCACGAAAAAAAACTTTTCTTAAAAACAGCTGTACACATGTAAAAGCCAAACAATATAAAAAGCTGGTGTATTTAAATAGTTCAGTACCTTTTCCTTGAGTAATGCCAAGTTGAAGCACAGTCCCAGGTGTAAACTGTCAGCACACTGCCATGAAAGTTCCAATGGAGTGAATGAAAAAGCATCCACACTGAGTCAAACAGTCAAAATAGCCACATGGTAGCAAATTCAAAAAGGCAAGTTGCTTTTAAGAAGTTAGTCCAGCAAAGGTGCTTCTTTAAGTTGTAGACCTTCTTTCACGTTGTAAAAACCAACAGGTAGATGAAACCAAACAGAAAAAAGTACTTGTACACTTGAAGGTCTTCCAGCAAAATCACTGGTGAAAAGAAAAGTCTATTTCCTACCCCAAGTGTAAACTGCAAGCACACTGCCATGAAAGTTCCAATGGAGTGACTGAAAAAGCATCCACATTGAGTCAAACAGTCAAACAAGCCACATGATAGCAAATTCAGAGAGGCAAGTTGCTTTTCAAAAGTTAGTCCAGAAGAGGTGCTTCTTTAAATTGTAGAACATCTTTCACGTTGTAGAAACCAACAAGTAGATGAAATCAAACAGAAGAAAGTACTTGTAAAGCGCTTTTTGTTCACTTCAGTAACTGAACTTCCTCAGACAAGTTTTTAATGATTTGTCACAGTTTAAAAAGAGCTCCTTTTGGTTAATGAACCTATCAGAGCTGGCAATTATTTAATGCACCCAGTAAATTTAAAGTTATAGTACATAAAATTCACAACAGTATCTCAAATATTAAATGCTGTATCCTTAGGTTACACTAGACCATGTTAATGTGATCAGAAATTAGTATACAAAGTTGTATGTAATATACACTGGAAGGAGAGGCACTCAAGGGAGGTTCCACCAGAATGAAGGGGAAACACAAGCAAAGGAAACACACACTATAGGTCGAAATAACATGGGCAGTTAAGCTGAGGTGACTAATAGCCTACCTTATGAAGATACAATTTTGGAAGGAAACTCTAATGGGAGTGAAAACATGGGACAACAAGTGGTCCGTCCAAAAAATACATATAACTTTAACCCTAATACAAATTGTGAAAATACTGAACATGATCAACATTTAAAAAACTACAAGGGGAGGGGGGAACAACTGGACACCCAAAACACAGTATCAACCTCAAAGGAGATACAATACTCGAAGTTATGTGAACAGGAACTGAAACCATGTGTTTTAGTTACAAATAAGGAAAAAGATTTCACAATCTATAATTACACTTCATTTACTTTAGAACCGGAATTGGTTGACCTTTTGGCCAAGGGTTTCACTTTCATTCCTACCGATAGGTGCAATATTGCGGACCTCTTGGTGGACTTGAAACTTTTTACTAGGAAATTAAACCTTACTGTTTTATTTGGTAACTCTTCTTATAGCAATAACGAACTGAAAGTTACTAGTACTTACAACCCACCTATACTTCCTTTCATTGGTTTGTTTGAAGTAATGTGTGAAAATGAAATCAGAGAGGTGGTCTGTAACTTCAACAAACAAAGGTGGACTAGCAATATTACCACTAAAGAAAGGGACTTATTTACATCCTTTTGTAAACTTCCCATTAGGGCTATGAAGCCGGATAAGGGAGGTGGCCTTGTTGTTATGCATAAGGCTCACTATGCTAAGAAGATGACTACTATTTTGGAAAAAGAGACATACGAAGAAGTTAGCATTAATGAGATGAATATTGCTTACAACAAGATTAAGATGTTCCTAAATGACTTGTTCATAGATGGACTAATTGACACTAAAATATTAAACTACCTAACCCTTCTTGCCCCAAGAACACCACAAATGTTTGGAATACCTAAGATCCATAAAGACATACAGGATCCCCCATTTAGATCCTTAGTGGGTGGTAGACAGTCAATTACTTACCCATGTTCAAAATTGGCAGACACAATTTTGACCAAATACGTACAAAAAGAGAACCAAATTTGTAAGGATTCTTGGTCATTTTTAGAAGAAATGAATGGAATTAAATATGAGGAGGACTACAACTTTTTATCAATGGATGTCTGCGATTTATATTCCAGCATTCCTCATAACACTGGAGTGGAATGGGTAACCGAACACATGAGGTCTAAGGGAGCACCTGACAATGAAACCTTACTGGTTGAACAACTTTTAGACATCATTTTGCAAAACAACTATTTACAATTTGATGGTAAGGTATTCTTTCAAAAAATCGGAGTAGCTATGGGGACACCTACAGAGGCTAGTTTTGCTAACCTGGTCATGGCATATTGGGAGACTAATTTTGCCTTTAACCATGAGTATTTTAGAAAGGTAAAGGTTTACAAGAGATTTTTAGACGACATTTTTCTCCTATTCAAGGGTGACCAGAGAGAAGCGGAGAAAATTGTGGAATACCTCAACAACACAACCCCCTTTCTTAAATTTACACACAACTACCAAGAGTGTGGGATTAACTTTTTGGACATTGACCTGCGTAAAGATACAATAAATAGGAGGTATACTGCTAAGATCTATAGAAAGGCCACTTACTCAAACTCCTTTTTACATTTTTCTAGCGAACACCCACTATATCAGAAAAAATCCATGGTTAAAGGCCAATTAGTGAGAGCAGCTAGGATGGTGACATCTGAGGAGGACTTTGAGCACGAAATGGACCTTCTATTCCAAATGTTTACACGTAGGGGGTACCCTGGATACTTTTTGAAGGATATTTCTGAGGAGGTTGTAAGAAAAAGAACTACAGGGACTTATAGACCTATTCTTAATTGTCTCACATCACTTAATAACACCATGGGCAGTATAGTGGAATTACCTCCAGTAGATGGTGAATTTAATACATCCAATACTGGATGTACAAAAGTAAATTCAATAGGGGAAGGTAAGGTTAATTCAAGTAAACAGCAGCTAGCATTTACTTTTACATACACACCTATAAGAAGTGACATACAAAGAGTGGTGAGTAAATGTTGGTACTACCTTTCTTTAAATAAGGAGATTTTTTGACAAAATTGGGGAATATCCCTGTATTAGTTTCAGAAAAAGAAAAAAATATTAAACAGCTTTTGGAAAAAAGGAATTATGACTATAATAACAAAGGACCCGGAGGCACACGTACGTGTGGTAGCTGTAACCAATGCAAGTACATAGTTGCTGGGAATTATTTTAAAATCAGAAGTGAGACATTTTTCACTAGGGGTACATACAATTGTAACACTAAAAGTGTGGTCTACCTTGCAGAATGCCAATGTTGTCAAGCATTCTATGTGGGCAAAACCGACCGTAGGTTGCGGGATCGGATATATGAACACATATACGCCATTAGTAAAAAGAATACTAATAATGCACTAGCACAACATTGTGAACGAAGCGCAGGCCACTTCTTTAAATTCAGAATTATCTCACAGGTTGCAAGTACTATAGGGAACAAAAATGGAACTGATGTATGCTTAATAAAACTTTTGTTAGAAAAAGGTGAATTAAACTGGCAACTTAGGTTGAATGCGCACCAGGAACCTGGCTTAAATGACAGTTGCAGTATAGCTTGTACACTAAAAATTAAAAGTTTATACAGATAATGGGGCACATTTATATACATGTTTATTTTTGGAGCTTCCATTAATTACTCATTATGTGACAACAAAGGGACTGAACACTGAGAGTACAGTTTTCCCATTCATATTAGTAAATAAAGTTGAGTGTATATATGTACACACAAGTTAAACTATTCTACTTGTGTTTAGTTTTGCAGATTCCAATAAGACTGTTTTTTACAGTGGATTTTTTACACAACTTTGGGATTTTGCATTTCATACTATAATAGGTTTTGTAACCTGAACTTTGTCTTACAGGTACCACTAAACAAAGATAGAGAACGAATGTTGGGTACTATTGGTGGGAATACAACTTTGTATATTAATTTCTGATCACATTAACATGGTCTAGTGTAACCTAAGGATACAGCATTTAATATTTGAGATACTGTTGTGAATTTTATGTACTATAACTTTAAATTTACTGGGTGCATTAAATAATTGCTAGCTCCGATAGGTTAATTAACCAAAAGGAGCTCTTTTTAAACTGTGGCAAATCATTAAAAACTTGTCTGAGGAAGTTCAGTTACTGAAGTTAACGAAAAGCACTTTACAAGTACTTTCTTCTGTTTGGTTTCATCTACTTGTTGGTTTCTACAACGTGAAAGAATTTCTACAATTTAAAGAAGCACCTCTTCTGGACTAACTTTTGAAAAGCAACTTGCCTCTTTGAATTTGCTATCATGTGGCTGGTTTGACTGTTTGACTCAATGTGGATGCTTTTTCAGTCACTCCATTGGAACTTTCATGGCAGTGTGCTGACAGTTTACACTTGGGGTAAGAAATAGACTTTTCTTTTCACCAGCGATTTTGCTGGAAGACCTTCAAGTGTACAAGTACTTTTTTCTGTTTGGTTTCATCTACCTGTTGGTTTTTACAACGTGAAAGAAGGTCTACAACTTAAAGAAGCACCTTTGCTGGACTAACTTCTTAAAAGCAACTTGCCTTTTTGAATTTGCTACCATGTGGCTATTTTGACTGTTTGACTCAATGTGGATGCTTTTTCAGTCACTCCATTGGAACTTTCATGGCAGTGTGCTGACAGTTTACACCTGGGACTGTGCTTCAACTTGGCATTACTCAAGGAAAAGGTACTGAACTATTTAAATACACCAGCTTTTTATATTGTTTGGCTTTTACATGTGTACAGCTGTTTTTAAGAAAAGTTTTTTTCGTGGCCAAGTGTGCTTTGACTTGATGGATTTATACACAGTGTGTAAACACACCAGTTAGTTTTATATAAGCTTACTGAAAACACACTTGAAACGTTTGGTATTTGTTCACCTGTACTACCAGTACAACAAGAAAGTACAAAGTATTTAAGGTGGTTTACTGTGACGTAAAACCTTTTGGGTTACCTTGAGTAAACTTTTTTATAACTAATAAAGACTGTTGTTTCATCCTACCACGGAGCCAAGTGTTTTTTGTTCATAGTTGGTGACGTTTATTGGTGGATTACACTGTAAAAGTAGCCGACTCAAAATCCAGCTCCAGACAAGTTACAAGTGAAGTACCTCAGGGTTCAGTCCTGGGACTGCTCTTGCTTGGCATCTACTTCTCTGAAGTACAGACCAGCACTAAGGGACTCTGGCTAACAAAGTTCGCAGATGACTGCAAACTGGGTGCCATTATTGAATCCCCAAATGATGTGGATATTCTACAAAAGGGCCTTACAGAAACAGATGCTTGGTGCCAGAGCCATAGGCTCAAGCTCGATGCCAAGAAATGTAGTTATCCCCTTTAGGAAAAAACATGTACCCATAAATTACCACATAAGTGGCAGGACACTAAACACCGAAAGTGTGATAAGGGACTTAGGGACACAAGTGGACAGTGGTCTCACCTTCGATAACCACATTGCCACAACAGTCAGGAAATCCTTCTATGTAGCATACCTCATCATTAAGGGCTTTTCATCCAGAAAAAAGGAGGTCACTGTCCCACTGTACTCATCCCTCATTAGACCCATTATAGAGTACAATGCCCTGTTTGGTATGTACCTCACAAGACATCTGCAACTGGAAAGGCCACAGAAATACCTCACTAAAAGAATCACAAGCCTAAAGCAGATACCCTATGCTGACCGTCTGAAAAAAACTTCAGCTATACTCGGTCGCATAGCGCCTGCTCAGAGGCGAACTCTGCTTAACATGCAAGACCATGTCAAACCCAGTGCTGTGGGACATGCTACACCTAAAGAAATCCCAATCCCTCAGAGCCACATGCTCTAGGGATCAAAACCTGGTCATCACAATGAACAAAACATGCTGGAGGGATAGGTTCCTGACCCAGAGACTCCCCATACTCTGGAATAGACTGCCGATACATGTCAAGCTGAGCACCTCTTTGGCCCTCTTCAAAAAGAACCTTGACGATTGGATAGGAGATAGGAAATTCACCCCAGGGATCACATCAATCGCCCTGTTAGACAGGGGACCAGGGAAGTAATAGCCAGGGAATTGTTATGCCTAGGCCTGTATAGGCCCTAGGGCTGATAGCCTAGTACCAACCTCTGAACCTATGAACAATGTTGTCAACAAATTGCTTCATGTCTGGGATTGAGCTTTAACAACAGGTACAAGAGCTCATGTTACATCAGTGACTGAATTATGTTACATTTAAAGTATAGGGTGTAAACATGCAGAGATAGAGTATCCTCGCATACCAGTAGCATTTCTTAACTAAACTGCAGTTGTTGACGAGTTCTTATACTGTGTTAGTTCCCTTTGTGTTAGAAAATGTGCACAAATTGCTGCATTTCTACCCAAGTTGAGTTTAAACGTTTGGATGTTTAAGAAACTCCATTCCCTTCTGAAAGAAATGTCTTTCCTGTTCTCACCTTATCTGCTGTATTGGTTGATGAAATGCAAGCTAACAAACTCCAGTGACCGAATAGTGACTTAATGGGACAGTGTATAAGAACCAGAGACTGCGTGACCAATTTACTGCAGTAACAGGAAGGTAAATAGGTTATATCTGTTGTAGACCAAAGGATCTCTAGGTTGAGTGGTAAGAGCTCACTTGCATAACTTGCTGTATGATGATAAATCAACATATGAAAGGCATCGACTCTGAAGTGAGCCATACTGCCGGAAGTGTAGCATAGCCATATGTATTGCATAGCTCTACATAAAGAAATGACTTGAGCATTATTCCTACAGAAGACAACAAAAGCACTAAGGTCCTTTGAAAAGTAATTCTGTTTCAGGAACATCCCTTCTAGAAATTGTTTTCCAATGTTAGATGGCAGACGGAAACTGTGAGTGGAGAGGTTATATGCATCTGATAAGACCTGTGTGCAATGAAAACAGAACTGTTAATTCAGCATTTGTGGATAGATACAATTTCACCAAGTGCATAAGAGAAAAACATCTGGGTGTGAAGTTAGTTACATCTCAACCAGGCAGGGGCACAGTAAAAAAAAAAAAAAAAAAAAAAAAAATCAAGAACTCTGTACCCCAGGAGCATAAACATCAGAACTGAAATAGGACATAACAATAAAAATATGACAGACTGGTGGCAAACAATGTAAAAGATGACACCTGATAGGATATTTAGTTAGGGTTTAGCTGGACTCTTCAGGTAAGAAAAAGGAACACAGCCTACTTGGTCATGTAGAAAATGGATGGTGTTTAAACTCTCTTTGTTATCTTTATACATATATAACTCTCTAAACTGTGTAAAACTTAATATGAATGGACATTTGGAGGTAAAAAAAAAAGTTAATGTTGCTCATGTACAGCCTCAAGTTGTGAAACTGGTGTAGTGAGGCAAGACAGGAGAGCTGCCAGGGACAAGGTTGAACAGTGAGTAAATAGACAAGGGCATTGTCTGTCTAATGACTTCAGTTAAATCTGCGTATAATGGGGTGAAATTAAAATGAAACTTCATATTAATTTTTGTAATGAAATGTAGAATAAAATACAAATGTTTGCTAATGGCTTAATCATTAAATTCTCAGAGGATGAAAGTATTTAAATGAACTGTTTTAGTGATCATTCCATCAACTATTCTAAAGTAAGGAATACATTTTGCCTTGGGTTCAGTTCTGTTGATGGCTAGAAGGAACAGATTTAAAGGACACAGAGTAAAGTTGTGTAAGTTGAACTTACCATAACAGTAGATGCTCGAATGATCACTGCTGCAGTAGCTAGCTTTAGCTATATAGGTTATATCCTGCCAAGGGTATAACAGCTGGCCAGCTTCCAAAGCTTCAGGGTACCTTCCACTCACCCAAACAGTCAAGCAGCTTGAGATGAGGTGACTAAGACAAGTTTTGGCACAAAGCCCTTCACAGCTTTCCTGCTAGGAGAGAGGAGGAGGCTGACCTGAAAGGTCAATATTAGGGATAATAAAAAGTAAATGTCCACACCATGGCATAAAAACCATACCAAAAACACAAGAGGGGTGGAGGGAGGGAGTGGCTACTGCAGCAGTGATCATTCAAATATCTACCGATATGTTAAATTCAACTTACACAACTGTACTATGTTCTCCATATTGATCACTGCTGCAACAGCCTTAGCTACGTGGTAGATTACCATAGCAAACTATATATGGGAAGAGGAACTATAAGGGTCTAGGAGCCTCTGGAGAATGGTCTTAGCAAAACTTGATCTAGACCTAGAGAAGGAATCAGACATGATACTTTTTAGAAGTATGTACAAAGGACCGAGTATCACCTTCTAGAACACTTCTAGAATCTAAAGAATCTAACCCTTTGCAAAAAGCCATTGATGAAGCCAATGCCCTGGTAGAGTGGGTCTTGACTCTGGCTGGAACAGATCTGCCATGGTGGGTATATCAATAGGTAAGAGTGTTAGACACCCATTTGGAAATAGTCTGTTTTGACACAGGTTGTATTTTTGTTTTTGTTTTTTTTACCTTCACAAGAAATGATCAATTAATCTGAAGATCTGACAGATTTCGTTCTGTCAAGATAGTACCCGAGTTGTCTGTGGGCATCCAAAGTATCCTTTTTCTCCCTCATTTTTAGTTTCAAGAAAGAAAACCGGGAGAAAGCTTGGCTTAAAGTAAATTTGCATACCATTTATGTATAAAAGGAGGATTAATTCTCAACCCCCCTCCAAAAAACAAATGTTCTTATGGAAAATGAGGTAGGGTTGACTCACAATAAAAGTTTGCAACTCTTATACCCTTCTTGCAGATCAGAGCAATCAGTAAAACTGTGTTCCATGTTAATAACCTCGTCAGCCAGATCAAATGGAGCAAGTGTTAGCTTCTCTAACACAAAATTAAGATCCCAAAGAGGGGCCACCGGTTTATGTTGAGGCCTGTTATGCAAACCCCCTTTCAAGAACATTTTGACATGAGACTGCCTTAAAGCAGGAGGATCTGTGGGTACCCATGCTGAAATGGCCAATAACTGAACCTCGATAGAAAAATAAGAAAGAAAGCCAAAAGGACCAAAAACTGTAGACCTCAAAGGAAAGAAAGAAATCCACGAGTCACGAACACAAGTTCAGCAATTTATTGTTAGCGCTTTCATGCACCTTCAATACGTGCACTTCTTCAGACGAATCAAAAACATAACTTGCTTAAATACAAGAAAGAACCATCAATTATCTTATTAAATAATTAATTATATAATTAACCTACCCAAACTTTTGTTAAAAAGACAAGACCTAAGATATCATCTAAAATTCATGCAAATGCAATTATATATCCTACAAATATATGTGTGTATATATTGAAACTGCTCCCAGAGCAAAGTCTGAAGCATCTGTCATGACTGACAACTTTGGAGTAGGGATGGAGAAGGGGAGAATTGTGTTTAAGGATATGTATTGTCTTCACCAAAAAATTCTCTTTTGACAAACCCCAGTACTGGGATCTAAAAAGATGAAGGATGTTGGTGCTAGGACCCGAGAGACTTCAGATACTACTAACTTTCTCATGTGGAGTCTTGCCAGGGGGTATCATGAGAATCATAGATGCCATGAGACCAAAATTCTGAGGTATTCCCTCACAGTGACCAAAGCGTGAATGGAAAATCTTAGAAAAAGATTTAGATCCATTTTTCCTGTGTCTAGTTGACATCCCAGGAACACAATCCTGTGTGAGGGAGTCAAGAAATACTTTTGAATGCTCTCTTGGAATCCCAGCTTGTGAAGGAGATCTCTCATCCGTCTGAAAAAGACTCTGCAAATATAAGCAAGTCATCTAAATATGGAAAAATTGTGCTACCATGTAGCCTGTAATGAGCTAGTGTTACAAGAAACTTGAAAAAGGAAGAAGAGGTAACAAGTTGTGAAGTGACAGCATACTGAATTTGGGCACTCTCACAAACAAGTTTAGGAAAAGAAAGATCCAGAAGTGGTCTCCAAGCATTTTCTTTGTTTGGAACCAGACATGAATTAAACCTCTTCCATGTCTGGGAAGAAGGAACTGGTGCTATCACTCCTTGGGAGAGCAAGTGATAAAGAACAATAAGAAACAAAACAGTCTGATCTGCAGAATGAGGAATGACCCCCCCCCCTAGAAAGGAGGAATTTCTTCCCACTACCACCTGTAACTCTGTTGAATGATTTTCAGAACCCATTTGTGTGAAACAATCTGTTGCCAAAAAGAAAAGAAATGGAGAGACAGACCTTCTAAAGAGAATAGGGGTCAGGGCAGGAGGATGAAGGGGTCACAAGATCTCTTGAATGGTAATTCAGACTCAAACTGTTGTTGGTTTTGGCAGGTTTGAAACTTTTTTTTTGGAATCCCCTTGTCACTTTCTTAAATGTTTGTTTACCTGAATTCTGTTGAGACTGTTATTCTGTTTTCTACCAAAACTGGATGAGGGGAAAGAAAATCCCTTAGACAATTTGGAAAAGGATGGTTGAAAAATCTTGAGAGATTCCATTTCATCACACTTTTTGATCATCTCCGTAGCAGAGGGGACAAACATTAAATCTCTATCTGAGGGAAAATTAAAAGTCTCTTTATTAAAGCATCGGAGAGGTTCTGAGAAAGCAGCCAAGGAACCCACCTTAAAACATACCAGTGGCCATAGCCCTGGAAGTATCAAAAGAATCACACACAAACTCAGAGCAAACAATGAGTAGCAACCTGTGTAAAAGGAGAAACAAAAGAGCTTTAACTTCACAAGAAGCAACTGTAGATTAAACTTTCCTCATACTTTCACAGTATGTTAGGGCAAACCTTAACATATGAGCTTAACAATTTACAATTCTGAAAATCAAAGTTGCACAAGTATATACTTTCCCCCAACCTATTAATTTTCTGATGCGTATTAGAAAGAGTAGTATCAGAATTAACTAAGTGATTACCAGCAGTGGAGTCAACTAAGAGGTAACTGCTTGAAATGTTGGGACTCATTACAGTGAGTTCCAAAATACTGAGATGAAATGCCGAAAGACTGGACTTGTATATACCAACTCTGAGATGCCATTTCTCAGAATATTCCCTTTTTCTGAGGTTTGGCAATCTCTCAGTTGGTATATAACAAGTTCGGTGGATGTTGGGTGGTGCAGGGGAGGTTTGAAAAAGAAGTTTTTAGAAGAGGAGCAATCTTTCACTTTTCTGTGCTTTCGGTCTTTTTTTTTTTTCTCGGCATGTTGGCACTCGCCATTTTGAGTGCTGATATTCCATTAGGGAGTCCCACTAAGGCTATAGCTGCTGGGTCAGGTTGGGAATAGTGCACATAAATTTAAAAGACTGAGGAACTTTATTCATCCTATCTGCTTTTTTAGTAACAGCTGGCTAACAGTAATACACATCCTCTAAAGCATAGAGGACAGCAGGAATATGTGTAGGTTCTGGAAAATCCTTCTGTAACAACTCATAGTATTTTCAGAAGGACTGAGAAACCTCACTGAAAACACTGGGATATTCTAGTAATAGTTTCAGAGAAAGAGAAACCCCACAGGAAGAATCAGAAAATGAGTTCTCCTCTGAGTCTGAATCAGAAATCCGAAGACAAAATTCTGAATCCGTTCCTGCATCATCCTGTTCAGAATTAGAATCTTGAATCACTGTAGGAAAAGAGACATCCCTCTTTCTTTTATCAGAAACTACTATACAAAAAGAATCAGTAGCCTGAATTAAACCCTGAACTAGTCCCAGTAAACTAATTTTATCCAAAGAAATTTGTGGAGTAGAAGATACATATTTGTTTTTCTGTTTTATTTTGACAGGAAAAATGGGACCAACCCTGCTACTATCTTCAGCTGCTGCTTCACAAGGGATGGGCACAGCATTTTGACATAACAGGGGAACTTTCCCTGTTCCTTATCCCAGGACCAACAAAAAGTCTCTCTCTCTCCCTTGCCAACTAATGGGACCCAAACAGTCACAGAGAATGTGGCTAACTCCTGGTCTATAGTGGCTGTTCTTGCTACACCACAGGGATTCTGACAGAGAACAAATGGCCATAGCAAAGTCACCCACCTGCAGCTAAGGCAAACTGCTAGCCTGATGTAGTGGTAAAAGCGATTTGGTTAACTTTTTCTTTTTGTGGCTGGAAGTAGGACCAACCATGGGACTGACAATCTGCTTCATGGTCAAACCAAAAATTGTCCCTCTTTCCCAAGGAGGGCAAGCAGCAAATGCTGGTAAAACTACCAGTCCACAAAAGTTACTTTTTCTGACAAAAAAAACACAGTTAAAAGCACTTTCACACACTATGACAACCCCGCAATAGAAAATTAAACAATTTCTCCACAGAAAATTATTAGTTTACACTACTTTAAAACCGAGAGAAAAAAACAGTGCTCCATTTAAAGGTAAATTAGTCTCGAGAGAGTCTGTTAAAACACAACTCTCATAGCTTTAATATATTTTTCCTGAAGAGGAAAGTAGTAAATTATCAGTAAATATAAGAAAATGGAAGTTTTTTCCCCCAAAAGGAACTTTCTGCCAGGCAAAGGACAGCACAATCCAGCTATTGCTCCTCAAAAGCCTCAGAGATGTGTACTCTTTGGTGGCAGTAAAGCTCTTAAGGGCTTCACACTCAAACTTGGCTTTTAATCAGCACATCTCAAGCTGCTTGACAGTTTTGGAGCATGGAAGATACCATGAAACTTTGGAAGCTGGCTGACTGTTATATCCTTGGCAGGATATTATCTATATAGCTGCTAAGGCTACTGCAGCAGTGATCAATATGAAGAATACTTGATGTTTATTGTCTGGTTAACTATCAAACTGTGGAACAGCACTTGAGCAAAACTGGGATGGTCGAATGTGTGTTTTCTAGTTTCCGTAATGCCAATCCGGAAATGTTCGAATTCACACAAGTGAATGGTAGTGTGCATTCGCTAGTAAGGGATCAACATTCTGATAACGCTACAGTGAGGATCGAGAGATATACCATTTTCCTCACTGTAGTGTGATCTTGGAGTTGGAATACATAATATGTAGGGGGGCTTGCCCACCTGCAAAAACGTTATCGGTAAGACGGACTTTCAACATCGGAACTTAAGCTGTTCGAATGTCGATTCTGTGGTTACCATTTCTGACAGTTTGATAATTTTGTATTACCAAATTTAGAAAACAAATTTGATCAAAATGTGGGAAAATGTTTGATTTTCCACATTTTGATAGTAAACCTTGTTGTCTACATCCTAACTTTAGTCATCTCTGAAATAAATACTAGACACCAGTATTTTAAACACATATTTAAAGTATTTATGTTTAAAAACTGTTTCCTTGTGCTCAGCACTTGTTCAAAACTAGTTGCAAGCAATAAATAATCTACAAATTACTGCAGCACTTACCTTTCCTCACTTGTTACAGGAGGAAAACAGTTTTTAGTACTTAAACTAATAAGCACCTATCCAGGCATGTCTAAGGTTCAGCTCCCGGCATTTTCTCCTGTCCACCTGATGAATCTGGGCATCTTGGGGCAATGTAGCAATTCTGACAAAGTCATTTTAACATAATGAAAGTGCTTAACATGATTCATTCTGGATGATTTTATTTTTTCAATGTATTAAAAAACAGTATCTACGGTTCCTTTGGTGCATTTTTCTTTGGTTTGCAATGTAGCAATTGCCTCATGTACACAGACAGCCCTCTCCTACTACCACAACACTACAACCTGTGAGAGATGCACTTATATAGCCAAACTGGAAGCCAAGCTCTCTCCAGCCAAGACTGTACTAGACAGTCAAGAGGAGAAGGTAAACACCTGCACGACACCACTCAACACATAGTCCATCAAAACCTATACCACCTAAACTCACACAAACACAAAACACACACCTACATTCACGGAGGCTCTAAATAAAAATTTGCCCAAACAACAGAGACCTCCAAAGATGAAACGGAAGCAACCACCACCCCCCAACACTACCCAAATAACACATAGCCCACAAAATTAGTGTGCCCCGCAATCCTCAGCCCATAAGGCAAAACAACATACCCAACACACTAGTTATAGGTGCCTCTATAATCAGGCACACTGATGTCCCACTCACCAGGCTAAACAAGGAGAAAGTTACTGTCAGCTGCCTGTCCGGTGCCAGGATCCGCCACATAAGACAAGCACTCAGGTCACTCCACAAGTACAAATATGACTCTGTCACTGTCCATGTTACTGTGAATGACCTGAGACGTACCTCCCTGGACTACATGAAAAGAGACATAGAGGAGCTCTCGGATCATGTAGCCCAGGCAGGTATGACCCTAGCCCTGAGTAGCATTCTGCCATCACCCAGAATGATACCACAATACAAGGACAAAATGACTGACTTCAACAATTGGCTAAGCTTCTGGCGTCATTCTAAGGGGATCCAGTGTCTGTCTGCCTGGGACAACATGATCGACAGATCACGATGCTTTGCCAGAGATAGCCTGCACCTGTCACCCCTGGGATTCCGGATACTGGCTAAGGCTCTTGCCACCCTTATAGTGCCTTTTTTAGGCAAGGTTTAAATGACACCACCGTAGCAAGTACAAGCAAGCAAAATCTGAGGGTAATGCTACTCAATGCTACATGTCTAAACCTCAAAATGCACTTACTCGACGCACTCCTTAAAATGGAGAAGATCGATATCTGTACAGTGACGGAGACCTGGTTCAAGGCTCCAGAGAGCACCCCTACATTACCAGGCTATAACTCATACCACACCTTTCGGCCACCTAACCTGGACAAAAACACTAAAGGAGGAGGCGTGTCCATATTCATTAAGGACATCCACACCTCCAGGCTAGTTGCTCAACATAATGCATCCGAAATTATCCAAGTGCAACACTGGGCAAAACTGCAATCCAGGTTGTAGCTGGTTAGAGATCCCCCGCCATGCTCCAGGATGCCCACTCCATGTTTCTTGATATACTGGGTAATATTAAGGTACAGCCCAATACCCTAATAATGGGCGATTTCAACTACCCCACCATCAACTGAGAAAACTACTCATGTACTAACTCATTTGCTCAATGCTTTCTGGAATTCATAAATTCCAATGCCCTGGATCAGCTTGTCCATACCCCCACCAGGGGCAGCAATATCCTGGTCCTGGTCATTACCAATATGGGCAACCAATGTTCTACGCCAGAGGTCAACTCCTCGCTGGTCAGATCTAACCACAAGCTAATCACCCTAGACATCAATATCCCACCCCCAATTAAGGAAACCACTATAAAAAAACTTCAAAGGCAACTTCATGCTTCTTAAGACAGAAGTGGCAAGCTTCATGACACCCATATAGACGGAAAATAGAGGTACGACTGCTGAATCCTATACAAATGCACTGTATAAGCACATACACGAGTGCATGGATCGTGCCATCCCCAACAGAACCAAGACACTATCCTCCAAAAAATGTAAGCCAACCTGGTGGTCCCCTGCCATAAACAAGCTCTACAACAGAAGGAAAAAGCTGTTGCAAATAAGAGTAAAATCCCCTGATTGCAGGAACTCCCTGGTCGGCCTCAGTAAGAAGCTGAGATCCCTCATAAAATCCCCCAAAGCTAGTTACGAAAATAAAATCAACACTGATTCTAAAGACAGCCACAAAGCATTCTACAGCTATGTCAAGAATCTCAATGGTGACACTTAGATCTGCTCTGAGCTACAGCACAATGGCACTAGATATACAGAACCAACTGATATTGCCAACATCCTGGCAGACAGGTTCAGTGCAAACTTCACCCCCCCACCCTCCCAAAGGGCCCATCCCTATACCAGAAGAATACAAAGCCGCTGTAATCACGGCTGCACAAGTAAAGACCGCACTCTCCAAAGCCAAGAACATAGCATCCATGGGACCTGACAACAACCTAGGCTGTGTTCTGCACGAACTGCAGAACGAACTGGCACCCCACCTAAGTACCATGTTCAATCATAGCCTCACTTCAGGCTTTCTGCCTACTGAATGGCACACAGCAATGGTTATCCCACTTCACAAAGGGGGCGCCACCACAGACTCTGGGAACTACTGCCCTGTTAGCCTGATGAGCCTGGTCTGCAAGGCCATGGAATGTATCATCTTGGTGCTTATAAACTAGGACATAGGTAACCTCCAAACTCTGGACCCCACTCAGTTTGGGTTTGTAAAAGGTAGGTCATGTCTCCTAAACCTGGCTGACTTCTTTGAAGCAGTAACCAGAGCTATGGATGAGGGTAAGGTGGTGCACGCAACCTATCTTGACCTCGCCAAGGCTTTTGAAACCATCCCCCACTCTGGAATTATAGATAAACTCACTAGACTGGGCATAAATCCCTATGTCACAAGATGGGTGGCCAACTGGCTCACTGACAGAAAACACACAGTGAAAGTAGCTGACTCCAAATCCAACTTCAGACCAGTGACAAGTGGAGTACCATAGGGCTCAGTCCTGGGTCCTCTCCTGTTTGGCATCTACTTCTCAGAAGTCCAGGCTAATACATCAAGTCTTTGGCTGACGAAGTTCACAGACTACTGCAAACTAGGTGCCATAACAGAATCGCCTAATGATGTGGACATTCTACAAAGGGGTCTCACTGAGACTGATGCTTGGTGTCAAAGTCATGGCCTCATTCTCAATGCCAAGAAGTGCATTGTTATCCCCTTTGGGAAAAACACTATACCCATGAACCACCACATGGGCGGTAGCCTCGTAAACACAGAAAGTGTGATAAGAGACCTTGGGACACAAATGGACAGTAGTCTCGCCTTTGATAATCACATCACCACAGTAGTCAGGAAATCCTTATACGTGGCACACCTCATCATAAAGGGGTTCACTTCCAGAAAAAAAGAGGTCATTGTTCCTCTCTACTCATCCCTCATCAGACCCATTATAGAGTACAACACCCAGTTTGGCATGTACCTCGCAAGACATCTACAACAACTAGAAAGGCCACAGAAATACCTCAATAAGAGGATTAACAGCCTCAAACAGATGCCATACATAGACTGTCTAAAAAAACTCCATCTCTACTCCATCGCTTATCACCTACTCAGAGGTTACCTCTGCCAAACATACAAAGCCATGTCAAACCCAGATCTGTTGGACATGGTACACTTAAAAAAAACCCAATCCCTCAAAGCCACAAGCTCCAGGAACCAAAACCTTGCCAGCACAATAAACAGAACATACTGGAGGGATAGATTCTTGTCCCAGAGATTTCCCATACTCTGGAAGAGACTACGCATTCATGTCAAGCAAAGCTCCTCATTAGCCCTCTTTATGAAAAATCTCAACAATTGGATGGAAAATAGGAAATTCACCCTGGGGATCACTTCTGTGGCACTGTTAGACAGGGGTGCAGGAAAATAAGTTTCTTGGGTGGCGAAAGCCAGAGAACTTTTTTGGCTAGGCTTATATAGGCCCCAGGGTCGATAGCCTAGTACCTACCTTTGAACATATGAGCAATAGCTAAGGCTAACAAGCTGCCAAAGAATACTAATATATCTTAGATGTCACTAAAATGCTTATGTCTAAAGAATATAAATGTATACATACATATATATCTATATCTATTATGCCATAGGTTTACATGCAAGTGTGTGGTGTGGAAGAAGTACCACGGCAGGACTAGCCACCCAGAAGTCTAAACTTGGCTGTAGATGATTGTCACTATTGAAGTGACACTCCAACCTCATGCCCAAAAAAGAGGAAAAGGGGTTGAGGATGGATGGATTGTAGCTAAAATCAATCTCAATAATCTTGTCAACCCATGTTGGTTGCCATGCAGATGCTCAACTAGTGTGCGATAATGGACAATCCCTTGGGAAGGGAACTATGCCTCTTCCCTGGGGACTGTGCGATCTTGCAGGTAGTATATATAATTAGCAGGGGATGTGAGAGCACACAGGGGCTTGTCCCCTCGCAAAAAAAATACTTTTCATGGTTTTGCATGTTCAGAGGGTAACCCTTTCACATGTGCAGATGGGTGTCAGCATTCATGTTTCTATATGAAAATCCAAGCAGCAAAGCTATGGCTCCAGTATAAACAGTCACTAATTCCAGAAGGTATATAGTTCCAAAAATTAAAGACAGAGAAAATAGTCTTTGAGCTCAGCTTTAATAACACTAGTGCTTTCACATACAGCTTCATCAGGTGTTTAACATTTGCTGACATAAACCACCTATATATACACATTCATAACATCATGTGATCAAAAAGCAATTAAAATTTAAAGTAGCAACGCATTTAAAAAATGTGTGAATATCATAGTAATACTATGAAATCAGTTAAAAACACAAATATAAAAACAAAATATATATCACTTGCGTAGAGGTCTCTTATGTAATATAGGTCTTATAGGGACATGGTCATTAAGACCATGGCCATAGTTCACCCTAAGTCTGACTATCCAAGTAGCCTCCAACTCTTCTGTTCTGGACCTAATATCCCCACATCTCACATTATCATACGTCCTGTCTAAAACTAAAAATTTGAAAGTATGTGATTCATTTGTATTCACTACATGTTTAGCAAGAGCATTAATAAGGTTCTTTTTCTTAATATTACATAGGTGCTCTCTAATTCTTTCTTTTAATGAGCGATCAGTTTTACCTACATAATATTTGTTACATAAGGTACATATAGCAAGATATACCACATGCATAGTATTGCATGTTGCACTGACATTAATATAAAAATTCTTGGTTGTATCTGGATGTTTAAAAACTATATCTGTGCAAACATAAGCACAATAATTACAGCTACCACAAGGCTTGGTTCCAGGTACAGTAGCTACTGGATTTTTGGCTATATTATAACAATCTTTTCTTAAGTGAATTCTTATTCTTAAAAGAAAATTGTGGTCTCATACCCACAATTGTCTTACTATGTTCATCAGTTGTTAAAATATTCCAATGAGAATTGATGACATCTATATACTTAGCTACGTCCCTGGTGTAATGTAGGGACACTCTAAGTTTATTATTCACTACTTTTCTAGTCCTTGGTCTGCTCTCAGAGAAGTAAGGTTTAGCTGTAGTGGGCCTTAATGTATCTACTACACCAGAGAAGGACTTGTGTAAACTTAAAAGAGTGCAATATGAAAAATTCCATTTACAACTTTGTTTGCAAGAACAAATTATACCTCATGGTCTGAGAATTTTGAAAATGCCTGCACAAATTGACTGTGACGCCACTCTATTATCAGAGTGGCAACAGCTGAATCTTTCTACTAGCATGGGTTATTTAAAGTTACTAACTGCTTCAGTGAGTAGGCAAGAGAACAAATTGCTTGATAGTATTCAGAATAGATACCTAGCGCTCTGTTCCAAGTATCGCTCAACTGTTCTAAATAAACCTATGAATGATACCTTGGACAATGTTCTTGCTTATGGCAGAAAATTAATTCAGACCAAAATTAATAAAATTGCTCGGGACCATGAGGATTTTTCAATGGGTAACATCTTTACTTGGCCACGTGATATCGATGACCAATCACATAGCACGCTCCAGCCACGATACACTAACATCACGCAGCATGAAGCTGGAGAACTGTCGGAGATTTCAAATTAAGAGTTGCAAGTTGGTAAACTTTTTTCTGATGTTATTAATGTATCTACTACACCAGAGAAGGACTTGTGTAAACTTAAAAGAGTGCAATATGAAAAATTCCATTTACAACTTTGTTTGCAAGAACAAATTATACATCATGGTCTGAGAATTTTGAAAATGCCTGCACAAATTGACTGTGACGCCACTCTATTATCAGAGTGGCAACAGCTGAATCTTTCTACTAGCATGGGTTATTTAAAGTTACTAACTGCTTCAGTGAGTAGGCAAGAGAACAAATTGCTTGATAGTATTCAGAATAGATACATAGCGCTCTGTTCCAAGTATCGCTCAACTGTTCTAAATAAACCTATGAATGATACCTTGGACAATGTTCTTGCTTATGGCAGAAAATTAATTCAGACCAAAATGAATAAAATTGCTCGGGACCATGAGGATTTTTCAATGGGTAACATCTTTACTTGGCCACGTGATATCGATGACCAATCACATAGCACGCTCCAGCCACGATACACTAACATCACGCAGCATGAAGCTGGAGAACTGTCGGAGATTTCAAATCAAGAGTTGCAAGTTGGTAAACTTTTTTCTGATGTTATAAATGTACATCTTCTACTAACGTTATATCTAATGCTCCAGGAGCAGCAGTCGACAAAGGTACTAATAGAAAAACACTTGTTACAACAGCGGAAGTACATAAAACTGCTGATGCGGCTTTTCCTCCGCTGGTATCACCCTGTGAGCAGGGAAATGTCTTGAACTTTGATAGAAGTAATTTTTTATTATGCACAAAAAATATGGGACTCAATTTTCCTCTCCCAGTGAGGGAGAGATCTACAAGTCGAGTGAAACAAGGTCAACAAAAGTTACAACAGAGAGGCAGAAGTGCCACGAGATACAAACGCAAATTTTGTGACGCTTCCACAAGCCCTTTAACGATAAAGAAAGCGTTTCAACAAGTGAAATGTTGATTGTTAATTTATCTGCTCATGGTTTAACTAAAGATGAACTGAATGTGTTGAGTAAAGGTTTCATGTTTATTCCCACTGTGGATATGCAACTATCTGATATTGTTTTTGACATTAAAATGTTTACACGGAATGTTACACTTAGGAATATGTATAATGATACTCATGTGATGTCTGATAACTCTTTTAGAAGACCTAGCTTGTTTATTCCTAAGCAGAATTCTTTAATGCATTTGAGCAACTGTGCATCTCTAGTATGTATGAAGTTTATAACAAGCGAAACATCAACAGCAAACTATATAGGAAGTACAATTTAACTAAGGAAGAACATGGAGCCTTGATAACATTATAAAACAATGAAAATTTGATTATCAGACCCGCCGATAAAGGCGGTCAGATAGTGTTAATGGATAAATCTGATTATGATAGAGCAATACAAGATATGTTATCTGATGCTAATTTTTATGAAAATATTACAACAGCTAGAGTTGATTCTATGATACAGACTGTCCAGAATATTATTAAATGGCTACAATATACTTCTGTTATTGATCAAGATCTGGCTAAATATTTTATATATCTAATCCCACCATTCCAGTTATACAAGGGCTACCCAAAATGCACAAGAATTATACTAGGCCTCCTATGAGACCAATAGTTGCTGGTAATAATTGGTGTACTGAGTCATTGTCTATATATATTGACAAGCGTATTAAACCGATAATGAATAAATCTTGTATAATATTAAGAGATACAGAACAATTTTTAAGTGAATTGTATAATTATTCAAGAGATGTTACTTCCTTGGATAAGTTCATATTTGTTACTTTAGATGTAACATCTCTCTTTACTGTCATACCAAATGACATAGGTATTGAATATGTAGTGCAATTATTGAATATGATGGGACACTTTAATAATGAGAAGGATATATATTTATTACAGACGCTATTGAATCTTGTATTACGTAATAATATATTTGTGTATGACCAGAAAGTATATTGGTAACAAAATGGTGTGGCTATGGGGAGCTCTTGCTCCAACAGTTATGCAAATGCTGTGATGAGTATATGGGAAACCAAATATATAGTAAATGGTCCCTTCACTGCTTGTATCTCCTTTTATAAAAGATTTGTAGATGATTTGTTTATCCTATGGAGAGGAAGTGAAGTATTGTTTGAATTTATGGAGTATATTAATACATCATCCAACTTTTTGCATTTCACTTTGAATTTCTCTACCATGGGTATAAATTTCTTGGATGTATTTATTTCTAGAGATGATAGTGGTAAATTGATTAGTAGTTTAGCATGACATTCTTTCCTATATAATCAGCTACTTAAATGTAGCATGCATCCTAATTTTGTTTTTAGGAATGTAGCTAAAAATCTATTTTTTAGAGCTTCAAGACTCAATGTTAATGACAAAGATTATCAGAAATTTAGGAATCAAACTGAGAAGGAATTATTTGAAAGAGGATATGAACATTTGATTCGGCATACTTCTGGTGTAGTAAATACATTAAGGCCCACTACAGCTAAACCTTACTTCTCTGAGAGCAGACCAAGGACTAGAAAAGTAGTGAATAATAAACTTAGAGTGTCCCTACATTACACCAGGGACGTAGCTAAGTATATAGATGTCATCAATTCTCATTGGAATATTTTAACAACTGATGAACATATTAAGACAATTGTGGGTATGAGACCACAATTTTCTTTTAAGAATAAGAATTCACTTAAGAAAAGATTATGTTATAATATATCCAAAAATCCAGTAGCTACTGTACCTGGAACCAAGCCTTGTGGTAGCTGTAATTATTGTGCTTATGTTTGCACAGATATAGTTTTTAAACATCCAGATACAACCAAGAATTTTTATATTAATGTCAGTGCAACATGCAATACTATGCATGTGGTATATCTTGCTATATGTACCTTATGTAACAAATATTATGTAGGTAAAACTGATCGCTCATTAAAAAGAATTAGAGAGCACCTATATAATATTAAGAAAAAGAACCTTATTAAAGCTCTTGCTAAACATGTAGTGAATACAAATGAATCACATACTTTCAAAATTTTTAGTTTTAGACAGGACATATGATAATGCGAGATGTGGGGATATTAGGTCCAGAACGGAAGAGTTGGAGGCTACTTGGATAGTCAGACTTAGGGCGAACTATGGCCGTGGTCTTAATGACCACGTCCCTATAAGACCTATATTACATAAGAGACCTCTACGCAACTGATATATATTTTGTTTTTATATTTGTGTTTTTAACTGATTTCATAGTATTACTATGATATTCACACATTTTTTAAATGTATTGCTACTTTAAATTTTAATTGCTTTTTGATCACATGATGTTATGAATGTGTATATATAGGTGGTTTATGTCAGCAAATGTTACACCTGATGAATCTGTATGTGAAAGCACTAGTGTTATTAAAGCTGAGCTCAAAGACTATTTTCTCTGTCTTTAATTTTTGGAATTATATACCTTCTGGAATTAGTGACTGTTTATACTGGGGCCATACCTTTCTTGCTTGGCTTTTCATTTGGATTGTATTTTTTCAGCAGAGGTAAAAGCTGTTTGTTTGGTGATTTTGTTGTTTTTATTCATGTTTCTATGTTATTCAGTCAACGTTAAGCATGTTGATGTAAGGTTGATTCACCGGATGCCACTAGTTCGACATGCGCACACACATTTTTTACTATCAATGACAAATATGAGACCTGGATTCCAATCCAAAGCAAAAAACCCTACAGTTGTATGCATTTTAAACTGGTTTAAAAAGGTCTTGAAAAAACCACTAGTTTTCTTGTCTAGTTGTATAATCCTACCCTAACCAGTGATGGTTTGGGCCTAGCCAAAAATGTCCTAAAGGGATAGCTAGAGAGTATTAGCTGAATTCAATGAAACTTAGTTAATCCTTAGTGGTGAATTCTCTTCTCCTGAGGAGAAAAGGTGAAGCTGATTTCTCAAAAAAAATCTTTAATAATCAATGGACAATCCCTTATACAGAGCTTAACTTTGAAAGATGAAGATCTGATGAGTTATGTTAATGACCAAAAGTTCACATTGTTTGAGCATCCTCTCAAACTCATCCTTGAAACGGTGCTGTTGTGGAGCATGGATGTTATTAAATAAGCCTTAGAGCTAAGTTGACTCTTTTGGTTTAAGTCCATCTTCTATAACAACTGCTGCATGTGTGCAAAAGTGTGGACTTCCTACTTTCAGAAAACTATTTAAATTTCCTTTCTTTCTGCCATGGAAGGTCATTCCAAATATCAACACCACCAAGAAGTAAATTTTAATTTCCATTGTTATTCTCATCTCTGTCCATTTTAACTGGAAGGCTTGTGACGAATGCTTTCATGTTGACAGTGCAGTGAAAGATGATGTGACTTTCTTGATTTGGTACTGATTGCATGCTTGTTCAAACTTCATGAAGTCCGTTATGTGGTCCTTTTAACTGGCTACATGCAAGCAAGATTTCAGATGAACATCGAAATAAGGTGTAATGCCAAGAAAGCCTCTCATTATGTGATTCATAGAACTGACTACATGCAAGTGATATTTCAGATGAACATACAGTATGCTGTAATGTCAAAATAGCTACTTGTTCTCTGATCTGACTAAATATCCACTGTGACTGTCATACCATCTGTACTTGCTAATGTCACATTTAATTTGTCATGTCTCAGTCTTTGCAGTGATGGTTGTATGGTTTACATGAAAGTACTTGATATCCATGAATCTCCATCCACAGTACCTGACTGCATTTGCCTATTCTTTATTTTTTTTTATCCATGAATGAATTGATTTAAAAATCACAATTGTTCACTATCAGTGATGAAGATAATGAAGGACAAAAATGTTTAATGCTAAATGGTCCTATTACTCATCTGCAGGAGTTACATACAAAAGGCTTCAGAGGTCTGGGAATGATTGATGACTTACAGAACAGGCCTTTTACAGAAACCTGTAGCCATAAAACATGAACTGTTTGCGCAAAATTGTATTTTTTTTGTTTCACTTGTGATTTTATTCACCCAACTAAAAATGAGTAACTTGACTAAAATTGGCAGTTTTACTTTTCAAAACCTGAGCAATAATGGCAGCATATAACAGGTAGCAATGTGATTTTGTGAACATTTTGTTTTCAAAAATAGACATTTCAAAATGATTTACTTCATATAGTAACTATATAAAAACAGCAATAGCATTTTAAGGAACAGTACTACCTAGCATTTCTAATGTTTGTGTGGGCTGGGCATTGGGGAGCACTACAAAAGTCTAGCACATTCATAACATCCCTCAACACACACAAATCACAGACTTCAGAAATGAATGCATACCCAGCTAGAACAGAAATCTCCTGAAAAAAACTTTTCACACAAGATCTCAGCTCAACCCTAAAGAGGGAAAACACAATCCTCATCTAAAAACAACTTGCTGCAAGTCTTTGCCTTGGATGACCTTAAAGCAGAGTTACCCCTGCTACAGCAATCAGTAGATCACACTGTTGCTCCGCTTACTGATATTAAAGCCCCCCCCCCCCCGGACTCTTTAGTAATGGGTGCTAACCCTAATGCTCTTCTTTAGTGATTAAGAGTTGTGGGATTAGGCCCATAAAGT